>NW_015150752.1:402571-466172 GCF_000732505.1 Cyprinodon variegatus
TAACTTTTCAGACAAGGAAGGGCTAAGCCTCCACCATCCTTGGCCAGCTGTAATGTTCTTAATTTAACCCTTGGTCTTTTCCCTTGCCAAATGAATCTCGAAATTAATTTATCCCATTCTATAAACTCTTTATCTGTCACCCCAACCGGAAGAGTGGTAAAAAGAAACATTAATCTTGGTAACACATTTGTCTTAATCATTTCTATTTAACTTTAGTTATTTTCATAACTTTATTTTTTACTTTTTTTGTAGCACATTGAGATAGGCTACTTATGTGAAGTGCACTATAAATTGTATTTAGGATTATCATTGATATGTTTTAAATAATTACTATCGTTATTACCTCCAACAACATCACTATTATCCTCATCTCTCTTTTATTATCACTCTTAAACTACAAGCATCCCACTCAATATGCTCATTTAAAGGGACAACCAGACTTTTGGTAGATTAGCCAAAACACGCCCACTTACTGCAAACGCAAAAACATTTTTCAGTTTTCAATTTAACATCCTTTGTTTGGAATCTTTTAAGATCCTTTTCCAAAAACAAGAAAACAAACATATTTTTCTTTATAAGAATTATAAGAAACATACAATCCTCTGATTTGATCAATTGTGGGGTATCAGAATGAAAATGAGTTATGAATAGAACAATTCTTACTTTCTTTTGTGGGTGTCATCCTATCTGACTCCTGTAAATCTGCCATAGAGATCCCGTACACCAACTTGAGCAGGTGCTTCCTCTCCTTTTCTTGAGTCAATACAAGCAGCTGCAGCTCTGTGCTCTGACAAAGTTATAATTTCGTCAGTAATAAGAAAAGATTCTGCAGTAGCCTACTATTTTACAATTACTTTAATCTACCCTAAAAAAGGGAAGATACTTTAGAAAATAAGAATAAAAGAAAAGTCTCTTAATGTACAGAAAATACACCCATTCATTGGCTGCTCTGGAGCAGGTACCTGCTCTAGTGTCTCGAAGTGCTCCTCCGCTTCCTCTCCTCCATCTACACTTTGTAGCCACAGAGTAGTTTGTTCTGTCCTGCAAGGCCTGAAAACTTGGGGCCTAAAAAAAAAGTTTAGGTTATATGAGTAAACGTGAGAAACAATGTTGAGAATTCAAATGTAAACAGGAACTGCAGTTACAATGTTCTTCATCAAACAAAAACAAAAAAAAGAAAAAGAGATGAAACAAGTTGCCAGAGGAAAACCTGAGTTTCACCCATTTTTTTTTTCTGGTTTTGACCCGTTTTGTCCTCCTACACACCTGTTCCTGTTTAAATAGTTTTGGAAATTCACCATGACTCCCAGGATTGACGAGATGCTAGCAGTGCGCTGTAGGAAACTTTCTCCCTCTGAGCTCTATAAATCGCCAGAATGATGTGAAGACACAACAATTGCAGACTTTCATCACACAATCTGGAAGGAAAGAAGATTCATTGATTAACTCCTGTCCACGATTAATACTTGATGCATTGTATAATTTTTCATTATCGGTGAAGTGGAGGTAAACTCAAATGCATTTTTTTGACTTTTTGTTTCCACAAATAAAAATCAGTAACGTGTGACATGCTTTTTGCCCCTCTAATCTAAAACCCTTATATAAATAAAGAGGTTTGTAAAAGAACATAAGAGTGAAAACAGCAAAGTCGGTGATGAAGATGTTTCAAGTAGTGATATATATCCTAAGCTTTGAGCAGGACAAGAGTTAAACCAATCATCTGAAAATCTAAAGGGTATGGCTGAACTGCAATCCTACCAAAAACATTATCATCCACCCAAGCTGACATGAGGACAAGATTATCTTTATCTGAGAAGAAAATAAAGGGTTCAATATACCTCTGTGAATGTGACCCAGAGACCCATAGCTTGGGTGGGATAATTTGTCCAAATACCAACTGCATTCATGAACTCATACTTGTATAAAAAGGTGAGGGAAGAAGCCACCATTGACGGAAAATCATAGGTTACCATTCAGAAATAAAGTAAATGTGCAGAAAATCTCTGGACAAATGATACCAAAACTTCAAAAAACAATGTCTGCATATAAGGTTGGAAACTGTACATAACCCTGAACTTTTTTTAAGCAGGGCACATATGCCTGGTGAGAGTTGATAGGAAGATCAATCAGAAATGAGCAGAGAATAGCTGAGATTAAATCAAATTCAGGTGTCAGAATGACTCTCGGTCAAAGCCCAAACCTAAATGTAGAAAACAGTCTATTTTTCTAGATTTACAATGACAATAGAGGCATACTTCAAAATAACAGGAGTAACATTGCAAAGTATGTTCTCTGGGGGTATTAATGCAATTACAGTGTCTCCTTTTTAGCGTTAGATTAAAAATATATATTTAACCATGTGTCCTAATTGTTCCTTTTTTTAAATAATTTACAACCTTGCGTTTCCTTAGTGGTTGTAATAAGAGAAAATTCATCAAATTATCTAAGAAGTTCTTCTCAAAATAGAGACATGAAATAAAGTCATTATTTACCTTTGGCCCAGAACCATCAGCTCATTTTGTTCTTGTTGACAGAAAGTGTGTAACTCCTTCAGGAGAGCAACAGCTGACCAGGACTGGTCCAGCTTTGAACACCTTGTTCTGCAGCGGGGCAAACACGGGAAATACAGTACCAACATTAATGGATAAAAAACATATCAAACTTTTTTTCTTTTTTACTTGAATTTTTACTGTTTTCTATTTAGCTTTAATGAACTTTATAGCAGATGATGCAAAACATGTTTAGAGACAAAATATAATGGTGATATTTTTTAAAACAATGGAACAGATGAGGTTTGTATGGAACATATGTAAAACACCATTACAATTAAAGTTTCACATTTTCTTATTGTCTGTATCAGGTTTGTTTTATTACTAAAATGAGGTGAAACATGCTTTAAAATCCTAAGCAGATTATACCTATTATTTTTTCCCTTTTTTTCTTTTGCAAAGTTTGCTTTTTTAAAGTAAAATTATTATAAACATACCAAACCTTTGAAACTTATAAAGTCAAATAGAAATGTGTTTAAAACATTCCATACCATCAATTCAAATTGGCCACATTAATGAAGGATTCTGTCATTTTACATGCACTAACACAGAGGAATACACCAAATACAAAATTTATATATATATATATATTTTTCTTTTTCAAAGGGTCTACATTGTCTAAGGCAGTATGCAGAGAAATAGCAACCCAATCAACAAAATCATCGAATTGCGAAGGGGAATAAACTAAACTGGTGCCCCCTGCAGCACTTCTCAGCGACACAGAGGAGAGAGAAAGGAAAACAGATTCTTTAAAATTTATAACTGCACTATCTGATAATGATATGCTAGAGTCAAACCTTTCTTTTGGGGTAGTAATCCTGAGGGTTATTAAAAAACGGTCAGTGAGGAACAAGGTTGTGAGTTAATACTGCTATTTCTTCACATTCAATGCCATATGTCAGCACAAGGTCGAAAGTGTGAAAATGAGAATGTGTGGGACTATTCACATTTTGAACAAAGCCAATAGCATCTAAGATAGCATTAAAGGCTGCACTCAAGCTATTCCCTTCAATGTCAGCATAGATGTTAAAATCCTTTACTATGATGACCCTTTCAGTATTCAACACCAAATCAGAGGGGAACTCTAAAAACTCATCTTAAAATTTAGAGTATGGACCTGGTGAAAGGGATTATCACAAATCAAATCATTAACTAACAGACTTTTTAAAAGAATGAGATCTTATGTGAAATAAAACACATTCAATCATTTTAACTTTTGTTCCCCAATTGGAGTTATTTTTATTTTTATTTGATTAATTATTGCTTTGGGATTCTTTTTTAATTTATTTGATTTTGGTCATGAGTGTGTAACAGCAGAGAAACTGCAGAGAGGTGTGTTAAGCTAAGAGTCTGTTGTTATTCAAAAGAGGGGAAAGATATATTTGCAGACTTGGCATGTGTCTTTTACTTGTAAATCCTGAAAGCTCCAGGCAGGAAAGCCAAGCCCAGCATGTCATCAGACTGCAAAGCTTCCTCTGCCATAGTTCCCAGTGACTCCACTTCCTTTATTTGTTGCCAGGGAAGCAGCATCTCCCAAACACTTTGGGCTGAGGAAATCAGCAGAAACACTCATGAAACAGGAACACATCTGGAGCACCCTTCTAAATAAGCTATCGTCAGCACTTGAAGGTTAAAATGACATGACACGTTTTGAGCACAGGTCAGAATGGCGTGCCCTTACTGTGGTGTTCCTGAAGCATTTCTGTATAAAGAAAGTGAGTCACAACATCATATTTCCACTCCACTAGAAAGAGGATATCTGACATGGAGATCGAGCCCCATGTCTGACCCCTGAGGCCCAACCTTCGGCTGCACCACATGGAGGGCAAAATAGTGTGAACACCCTCTGATGCCAGTCTGAGGAGGAAGAAGAAGTTTTCTGTCTCTTAAACCTTGTTAATCAAAGTAGAATACACAGCAAATTTTAGAACGGAGTCAAAAGATTCCATTTGGAATACCTACACTATGTTATATTTGTACACTAATTGCCTAAGGGAATAATTGTAAAAACTTGCTCACCTCGCCCAGCGCTTCTTGGCTGCTTTTTGGAGCCTATTCGTGTTTGCTGTTGTTTTGCAGAACTGTTTTTTCCCCAGAACTTTCTCAGCCTGTGTCAAAAATATAAAACCTGAAAATAGTGGAACAGTAAAAAAAAAAAAAAAAAGAATTCTGGTTACATCTAACGACTTACCTGGGAAATATATGTTTTAGCTGTTTGTTGCTGTAATAGTTCTGATGTAGAGCTGTATGCTTTTCTTCTGAGTACATTTTGCAACATGTTATGAAGATTCCCAATATTTAGAAGCTGGCTGTCCCAGTAAAGCTGGGAAAATGGCACATATTCTCAGCAATAAATTCAAAGTAATAAGCAACAAATTGACATGAAAAAAGGTGTAATTCTTATACATTTTTCTTCCTTTCCTTCTCCCTTTCCATTTCCAAGAGCACATCCAAAACATTTGCACCGGCACAGGACCAGCTTTCATCCCCTCCTGCAACCTGAAACACAAACAGTTCTGACAAAAAACTACCACTGTTATTGCTTCATGTTAACTAGGTTATTTTGAGTATTATATGCTAAAAAAAAAAAAATCACAAAACAATAGCAATTAAACTATTTAAAGCAGCAAAAAAGCATGTTGTTACGTGTATTATGAAGGGAAATGCTGAATGCCAAAGTGTTTTCAACCAATTTCCATTCCATATATGTTTTTTTTCTCTCTGTCACCATATATTCGTTTAGGATTTCTTCAAGAAAAAATTGTGTTATGTATATGTATACTACTCTCCATGTGTTTTCTGTTTATTAGATCTATCTGGATGTAAGTTTCATACTTTTAAGACAAATTACTTTATTTCTGTAATTACATTTTTTTATGTTTCAATTAGACAAACACTGGATGAGTATATATGTTGTTTTATATACTTTGCGTTAAATTTCTTGGTAAAGTGGGTTTTATTATGTTTCCTACTCTTTAAGATTTGAAAGGCCTTTTCAGGTAAAATTATTTGTTTAACATGATCTAATTTGCTATCCTTCAAACAGCTGCAGTAGTTTGTGAAATACTGCAGGAAATTGTTTTTTAGGTCCTGCTATAATATGAACCTCATACAGTGAATGTTTCACAATGAGGGTACAATTAAATGTTGGAAATGCACAGATTTTATCCTGCAAATCCTGAATTCAATGACTAGATTTATATAACATTAGCAATACTACCACTTTCTCTTCAATTAATACCTAAAAATTAGTGTCTGTTTCTGAAGAATAATAAAATATTTTTTTCCTGCATTAAATGTATTGATATTTTATGAGAATGAAGTATATTTCAGAAAGGGCTACAGATGGGGTGTATATATATATATATATATATATATATATATATATATATATATATATATATATATATATATATATATATATATATATATATATATATATATATATATATGGAGATATACAAGAGGATGTTGCAGGGGATAGACAACTGGGATAGCTGTAATAGTGGCCGAGATCAGGGACTAAAGCAGCTAAAGATGCTGATGAAGCTGAAGATTTACAATCTGATGGAGTTTCAGGACAACCCAAAGCACAGCCTGCCTTGTTTTGTGTTATTTTATTGTAATGACAGATTCACCAGTTTTATGTATTATTAACTTAATTAAAGGCTCATTTATATATTTTTAACTGTTTTAAGACTGTTTTTTTTTTATAGAATCACTGTGGATCTGAATATACAGATCACTAGATGATTAAAGAGTCCTAAAATAATAGCCTGTGGACAAATCAGGGTGAAGAGTCAAAATAAAGTTGTTGTTTTTTTTACCGAACCATCTTAATAACGGTGTACCTTTATTCGCAATAATTTGAGTGCAAAACTATTTATACCACATTTTTAGTTTTTATTAACCTGCTGATTTTTTCCCAACTGATTGATAATATCAGATAATAATCAAATAGCAAAATGTGCTTTATAGATTTTTTACTGATTTGAACCAGGTGAAGCTAAAACCTGATTACACGGAAGGTTATTAATCTTAAGTGCAAATTCTATACATATTTTGTTGATGTCTCAGCAATTTTCAATTGTTTACTAAATTACCTAATAATTATTTCCAAAATCATTGTATCATCATTATTCATCTGAACTGTTTCAGCCCTTGTCTGTCACATCTAAACTGTATTTCTACCTCCAAACACATTTTTCAACTGAATGGAAAATGTTCACGGCTAAAGATTTGAAACATTTTAGGAAAACACATTGAGTGAAGCCATCATAGTTCATGCATGAATGTGTTTATCCCTGAAGCTGTTTCTCATTGATAATTGTATATTGTCTTCTTCAAAGGCTTGAGTGATTTTCTCCACAGTGATGATTTTACTCTGCCCAGGGTTCATTTTTTGAGAAAAATGGATGTATAAATTGTTTCTTCATGATGTTCATGACTAAATTTAAGAACGGTTACCTTTTTCATGGCTGTTTCAGCTTCACCTCTGTTGGACGACACATGAAACACTTTGCAAAAAAGGACACTCAGGTCTTCAGCAGAAAGCTCAGCTCCGGTTGATATACCCAGACACTGGTAAAGTGCGGTAATAAAATCCTGCAAGAGCACATGTATCTAAGCCTGGAGCTTTGTAGGAAAAAACAAAACAAAACTTAGAACCAGAAGGGTTGTTAAAACATCTTACCTCCTCCATATTTTCCCCACTCTGGGCTGATGAATTATAAAGAACATTACTAAGGTTACAGCAGCCAGATCAGGTTACCAAGAAACAAAAGGTGTTTGAGTTAACAGCAGATGGAGACATAGGGAAGTGAAATGTAAAACAGAATTTAAAGGGAAGGCTGTTAATTTCTTATGTTACTGAAAGAGTTTGCTGCTTCTTCTGCAACATCCATGCCAGATTCAAATGAATTCTTATAGAAATCTTTAAAATGAACATTATCCCCCACCATTGAAAGGAGAAACACATTTCTATTTCAGTTTAATATGTCAAATCCTGCTTGAGATATGTTATTGTTTTAAAGCAAAACCACCTTTTATCTATGTGGTTTATACCTAAAATATCAAGATGAAACATCAAGCTACATGTTTCTGTTTTTCTTCTTATTCAGTATTTTCTCTCAGATGAAAACAAACAGACATAACTAAATACATTTTCAATCAAATTGATTTCAATGGCTTTATTAATCCAACTACACATCTTAAAGTTAAATAAGTCAAATTTCCTTCCTAGTGTCTGAAAGGGATCTTTTCTCAATAACATTTAGGAAGCAGAATATCAGGAATGCATTGATCCCTGGAAAGCAATATACGCATAAATCAACAGGAAAACTAAAACATTTGTCGTGATTTAGTTTATTTCAGAATTATAAAATGAAATGAACCTGAGATTATTCTACATACAGTCAGACATTGCACATTTTTAACTAAATATACTTTTGCATATTTATAGAAAATATCTTATAAATGTGTAACAATACATTTGAAAGGTATGTGTGGTTTAAATACTCAGTGCTTGTAAAAACATATTTTTCTTTAGTCATTATGTTAACATCTGTTGAATAAAGCACCCTTATCTTTTGTGTATATTCTGAGGTTGAACAGAGAAGCAGCTGAGCGTGCCTTTGTGCAAATCATCAGGCGCTCATCAGTAGCTGAGCGGTTGGAGCATCACTGGGGGCTGCCATGAATGATCTTGGGACACTTCTCTGGCTGAATGCAGTAGTTGTTGTGGAGAACCAGACCAGCAGGACACTGGCAGCCGGGGATGCAGGGCTTGAAACAGTGGCTCTCTATCACCCCCAGTGGTACGTCCACATTAAAGCACGTTACAGGACACGGAGGGCCACACTCATCAAACACAAAGCCCCTCTCTACAGGACAGCCCACAGCTGGTAGGGGGAGATAAAAAGACAAATATTTAAAAACAGTGATGTAAAAGGATGAGCAGGATTTTCTGTTCTGTTGTATAAAGAGGAAAAGGCTATTTTTTTTATGTGCACCCTTAGGGAATCCAGGTGCACAGAAAACATGCAATAAACAACTTATATCTAATGTCCTGTATCCTTTTAAAGTAGTTTTGAGTAACATGTCTTCAAATGTAGTCAGATAAACAGAACACATAAAGAATTCTTCTGCCTTGTTTTTCTATTACACATATTTTCTTTCAGATAATCAAAATTAATAATGATACATAATTAACATAAATAAAAAAATGAACCTTTAAAAAGATATTTTTATTCATTAAAGGGGTAAAAAGAAATATCTAAAGTAATAGAAAGAATAGGTTTTACTCACCACACAGTGATGCGCTCCTCCACTGCAGGATGACTCCTGCTTCTCTGCACTGGCTGGCGTAGGCCTCCAGTGTGTCACACAGACACTCATCTGTGTTTGCCCCGCAAGCACATTGGTCATAGACGCAGGCTCCATACCATGGTTCAGGTGGAACAACACTGTGACAGGGCTTGAAGAGTGCAGACTTGAGAACCTTACAGCGGGTGTTGGCTCCTTTCCTGGCCTGGAATCCTGCACTTTTGCAGGGATTAATGTCTTCTCCGGGACGACACAAGGAGACTGAAAGGTTTCCACTTGTCATCTTAAATGAGAGGTTTTTAGAAGCGTGATGATTGATACCTTAGTGGTGTGTGCACTTTGTTAGTTTTCTCTTCATTCAGTCTGTTAAACATACCCTCCAGCTGTTGCCAAACTCCGACTCTGATGTGGAGATTTGGCCGGTGGACATTTTAAAGTCATCCTGCGGATACTTGTTGAAGTTTCCACAAAGACCACAGGTGTGACCCTCATAGGAGCCTGGCACGCTGACTTCAAGGTGTGAACGGGGACTCCACTGCACCTGAAGGCAAACCAAAAGATATTTGAGCATGTCATTTTAATGAATTTTACATTAGATTTGCGGCAGTTCTGTACCTTTAATCCAATATTAGTGTTGAGTAGGACAGTGTTGGCTTGCTGCTCTATATAGAGATATGGCTCCATAAGAAAAGGCAATGACACCACCTCCTCATTCACCTAACGAAAAAAAAAAAAAAAACTCAGCTAAGTAGACATATTGCACATTGAAAGAAGTTAAATTCCCATGTCATTTGGACAAAATAAAGCTAATTTTACAACTTAACAATTGTATTAATGATTTGAAACCAGTTATTACACTTTACCTAGAATACAAATCCCTTATGATGTAAATAAAATTAACACAAACAATTAGTTGCCATGTAAATATCTACTTCAGGTCTAATGTAATAGTATCAAATCACCACATGCTGTAACTTGAATTTGCTTTCATGAACTGTGCATTTCAAAATGAGTGTGGCCTGTGCTACAAAACAATGGGCAAGATGGTCATTACAGCTAATGCGGTCTGCACAGTGTTTCAGAATAGGAATGTCTATAACACGTATACAACGGGGATGTCTTAGTGAAATATCTGAGATATGAAATGGAGGACATTTTTAAAACTCTGAGATATTTCAGGTTTTTAATCGTGTTAAAGATCAATAATGGCATAAAGTCGCTCCTGCTTAATGCTACAGTTGTAAAAACCACATAACTGAATCCTGTCAATGTTGTCAATATATGCGTCGGATCAAACTGAAATATCCAATCATGCAAATGCATTATGTATTTAGTGTTTGAAATATATGCAATATAATATGTGCCTTTTTTGTCAATTTATATTCATGGTTCAGAAAATAATAAAAAAAAAATAATAATTTTAATGGAAAAGATCAGCTGAAATCAAATAAAAAGTTACAGCTTGAGGAAAACCAATAAAATTAGCTGTAACTAATTACAGTTTCCTGATTTTTTAAATGTTCTTTCAAAGCAACAAAACGGATTATTTTATTTCCAGTCATCAAACACAAACCTTCACAACAAATTCCTGGAGCAGCTGTACAGTGACATGGCTTATAAAGACCGTCACCTCCTTGGTCCAGGACACTCCTTTACGCCCACGATCATCATTTGTAACAAGAACACTGCACAAAGAAACACATTTAAAATCTTTTTTTATTGCAGTGCCCATAAATCAAAAATAAATTTTTTAGCTCAAAAATAAGGAGAAAGGCTGAAACCCATAATATTTCTCTTAACCAAAACGGTGTAAAATAAATAAAATAAAGAGGCTGTGCCTGCGTAGTGGCAGAGCAAGCATCCCTTATGGAGGATATTATTTCTTCTTGCAGCTTTCTTATGTTCAATTCCCAACCAGGAGACCTATACCGTAAACCTGTCTGCCTTATCTATCTGCACATTTCCTATCTGATCACTGTCAACAGTCTACCAAAACAATCATCAGGGAGCATAAACAGTGTCTACCAAAACTATAACTGCACATCCCCTAAAACTTATTTTAGGCCTATATTACAATACATTACAACGACTGCAAAATGACAAAAGCTTTTAAGTTTGTGCAAATACTTTTTTTAAAGTATTATCTTTAAAGAGTGGATTGCATATTTATAGCCTACATAACAGGCATTGAACATCTAGACCCAGACATTACTGTAATTGTTTTATTAGCAACATATCTCAAGTTGAGCTATATTGTTTTGATCATTGCTTTTTAAATCTTGCCACAGCATATTAATGTGATTTATGTCTGCTATGGCCTGGGTAATGTCTGCTTTGATCTAAAGCATCACATAACATCACATCTAGCTCTATGCTCAGTATTGTGCTGCTCCAAGGTGAATATCCACCCCATCTGTAGGTCTTTTTAAGCCTCAGACTATATTGCTTTGATCCATCTTGTAATGAGTTCTGACCAGCTTCCCTGTCTCCACTGAAAAATAGGATCCCTACAGCATAACACTACATGTTTAATGGTGAAGATGGTGTGTTGCAGGGGGAGGGGTAGAGCTAGTTTTCAACTAAACTGCATAATTAAATCATATAATGTGAAAAAAATGATAAAATAACTGAATGCAAGTAAAATTTCAGTTCATTACTGTGAATGTTAAAAATAATTAATTAAAATAAAATGTATCACAATAATAGAAATTATTCTTGATGAGTTTATATTTAATTCCAGCAGGTGTGTTTTTTTTTTATATAACTTTTAAAATGTCAGCTTTTATTTCACAAAGATGTTTCTCCCAATCTTTCTACTGAATGACTATATCAGTCAATCAGAGTCGGGTGGAATAATGATAGAAGAATATTTTAAATCGCTGTGGTTGCATTTTTAATATGATTTGGATGGTCAGGATAATGTTTTGTAAGCCAAAAAGGGGCCCAGCAAGGAAAGTTTGAGAATCTCTGGATGAGGAAATAGTTTAAAGATCTAGAAAAATGTGATCCTCTCACCTAAAGTCTTCACTTTTACAGTCTTTTGCTAAGATATACGTGCACGTCCCCTGGAAATGAAACATTCGTCCATCAAAGGTGCGGTAGTGAGGGTCACCGAAAGCTATGCAGGTTGCTGGACGAGAAAGGCAACGTGGACAGCATGAACCTGGAACGACTGCTGGCATCTCATCCTGTCAACAAACAAAGAGAGATTAAAGTGATTACACTTTAGATCAAAGAAAGCTAAACAAGTCTACACTCAGTATCCTTCTTTGACCTGTTGAAAATTACTTTTAAAGTATGTTCAAGGTTACTTTCTTTGGTTAACCGTCATTCATTTGATTAATAAAATATTATCTAAATTGTATTACCTTTGGTGTCTACAGTTCATGTGAACAAAACAGGAAAGTTTAGAAATTTACCTAAAAGAAAACTTGAGTAAAATGCTATTTCTGTTTATTAATTACGATGAATAAGTGCAAAATTGCTGCTTAGAAGAAAATAACAATGAGACAAATTTAGCAGCAGCTTCAAGCAATTATGAGCACATAATTAAATGTTTCAGCTTTTCAAGTAAAAACATAAGAATCTTGCATATTAAAAATCCCTGTCTGTTTAGTTTGAAGAGGCATCATGGCATCATTTAGGCCAGCAATGCAACCGCATACAGACTGAATGAATAAAACTGTCAACTCACTGGTGCACAGCTGAAAGCAGGGCAGCGTTGACTCCGACAGTGGACGTCTCCCGACACACATGTACAGCTGGTACATTCATCCACCTCCCATTGTTCATCGGATTTATACATAGTTCCTTGGTACAAACAAGACTCCCTTGAATCTGTAGATTTGGTCCACATGAAGAAAAAGTATTATTTTAATGCAAAGACACAGACAAAAAAAATAAAAACAATCGGACATTCAGTTTGCTTCGCAGCAGCAGGTGCTTATTTTGTTTGCTTCCATGGAGACCCTGGCATTCACTGCAGCATTTTCCTTGAAGCTTAAAGGTATTTCGGGGGGTTTTTAAAAATTTTTGATAAGACCCTCTCCACTTTAAAAAAAGAAAATTGCACATGCACAACCCTGCAACTGCTCCCAAGAGGGAATGCCTATTAAGTGCAAGAGCATGCATGAGCCCATTTCTCCTTGTGCACGCTCCGTTTAAAAGGTGCTGTTTGTATCGCTTACTCAAGCTTACTTTCCAAAAGAAGATTTGTAATTTTTCCACTACGTCAGATTCACCACTGGTAAGTGAAAATGGGGACGAGCACGTAGGACGGCCTTACATAAACATATCACTAGAGTGATTGACAATTAGGAGGACCACTTGTTTTGATGATCCACCCGGAAAAAGAACATCCTCCACTATACTTTTAACTTCCATTGGTGTCATCAGTTTATAATATGACCTCTCACCTTTGCACACAGGACAGCAGGAATCTGGGGGAGTGAAGCGATCATCATAAGGGCAGTTGAGCACTGGACAGGTCTGATGCAGGCAGGTCCAAGTCAGTTCCTACACAGAACCAGAGTTAGCTCAATATTTTCAACTGTGGCCAATATTGAACAGGCATATCTAAAGGGAAATGGAAATCCTTTATATAAGTTCACTAGAGAATTGTATTATTATATTTTAGCATATCTTCACACAACTTAAAGTATTCCCACCTTTGGGACTTTTCCCTATTGTGCCACATTACAACCTTAAACTTCAATTGTTCCATCTCCACCATCTGCTGCTTGTGAAGCGCATTATGTGCCTCAGATACTCAGAAGCTCATGAGGTGCTGCTTCAGCTGCTCAGATGCATCAAGATGCACTGTTTCCTGCTGCTTGAGACACCTTTTGATACGCCTTGATGTGCACCTACTATAGACATTGCATGTAAACCTTCTGCTTCTGCAGCTCAAATATTACAACATTGTAACATTTGAGCTTGGTTTCCGTCTTAAAGCAGGTGCAAACTAGTTTGTAAACACAGGGCTGAAGGTGCAAAATGATAGTCACTTGCAATCCAGCAGACAGCATGTGCAACCTATTCTTATAACCAAATGGGTGGAGGTAATGCAAACAAACATTTACCACCTAAAACAAACATTTTCCTAATAGAAAAAATCAAATGATGCCACAGTTTACCTTGCATTGACAGGTGAAGCAGGGGTCATTTGCTGCCAACAGCTCGTTGCCAATCTCTGTGCTTGTACAGTTAGTGAGTGGTTCTAGAAACAAAATACAACATGTAAGAGGCACTGATCAAGAGTGTGAAAATAATTTTTGTTACACGGGGTAAGCACTGACGTGCACAGACAGGACAACAGGAATCTGGTCCAGGATGTAAGATGTGACCTTTGGGACAGTCCACCAAACAGGGGCATTGCTCTCTATAACACTTCAGATGGTGCTCTCCATCTGGCATCACCTAAAGTACAGATTGATTGATTGAAAGATGGATGGATGGATGGATGGATGGATGGATGGATGGATGGATGGATGGATGGATGGATGGATGGATGGATGGATGGATGGGTTTGACAGTTGCAAAAAGAAAACAATTTTTCTTACCTCACATGAGCAGACCTGACAGGGATCATTGGCAGGATGGAAACTCTCCCCTGGAGCATACTCTCTGCCCTCAAATACGCAATCTTCACACAGACATATAACATCAAAGCATTACCCCAAATGAGTGTTTGAATTAAAATAAAGTGAAGAAAAAATTTGCTCACCGGCGCACACTGGGCAGCACTCCCCAGGCATTGTGATTAAGTTGGCACAAGGAGATACACAGCTTACTTCAGAGCAGGTGGTCACTCCATTTACACACATACAAGTTGTACAGGGGGTAGAATTTGCTAACCAGTTGCTGCTGTCTTCATGATCCTGTCCTTCATACACGCAACCTGAAAAATAAAAACCTTGGTAATTATACAGAATATGTACTATACTTTCACAGAACAGAGATTAATCTTGAAAGTTTAACAAGCACATTTTGTGTCTGAATTTTCCTGAAAAGTGTTCCATATATATAACAGATTCAATTTTTTGGAAAGAAATCTCTTATAATCACAAAAGCACCCCTGTAAGTTCAGGAGTGTACCATTTGAGTGATGTAGTAAATTCCAGGAGCATAAGTTAGTTCGGAAAAATATAAAGTCATTTCAGAGCAGTTAAATTAATCAGAGACATTCATATACTAAGTGCCTGAGAAGTTACGAAAACTAATCTTTCAAAAAATAATAGGACCTGGTCAATTCTAGAAAGCTTTAAGTTTAAATATCTAGTACATTGTTGAAAATACAGGGCAAGTTCCAGAAGGTAATCTCAAGGTACTAGAAAATAAAAGGTAACTCTGGTTAGTTCCAGAGACTACCCTCATACTCTGAACCTCTTAAAAATATCTGCTTATGATCAGAAAACTATTTGATAGGAGTAAGCCATCAAGGGAAATCCAGACTCTATTTTGTAGTCTTACTAAAGACTACTTCTTGCTTACAACCTCCACAGTATTATTTATTATTATTTATGCTAGTTTGATTACCTCTACAGCGGGGACAGCAGGAACCTGGATCAGTCACCGTATGAGGGCAGGACAAGCTGGGACACTCCTGAGGTACACAATCCACCTTACCTTTCTGGAAAATTAAAATAGAGTAGAATTCAAATAAAAGGATATCAAGAGCTACAAGGAAGATGAAGAATTAGAAGCAAAACTATAAATAGAAACCTGGCAGGTACAAGTTGAGCAGGGATCTGAACCCAAGGTCCATGATTGTCCTTCATAATAGGTGAATCCATTCACCACACACTCTGAGACCACAGATGAAGAGAAGAAATTAGGTCAGATCTTCAAAGGTCCCAAATAAGGACTGCAAAACAGCATTGGCAAATGCAATGTGTCACAATATATTTTAAGAGAAGATATTGCACTCCGCTAACTGATCTAAAATAAGGAACATTTAGTGCGATGTCAGACAGTGGAAAAAAAGAAAACTTTGTGTTCATCTATTATATTAAATATATAAATGTTTGTGGTGAAACTTGTCAAACTGAAATATTCTGTCCTGATGTCACACATCTGCTATTGTATTGCCAGATTCTATTTTCCCATTCTGCAGAACCTATTAGTTCAATCTTTAACGTTATGTTCTCTCTGCTTTTTCTCATAGTAGCTTCGACTCGTCTGTTCCTGTTTGGCTGTGAATCCATCCTGGAGGGAAATATCAGCTGTGCTGCTGCCATCAACACCTTTGTTTATAGGTGTTTGAGAGCTGCCTTTTTTCAGTGTGGTCCTGTTTCTCTGACTGTGACTGGCTGGATGTGCTCTCTTCATGCTCTGACATAGGAGGTGGCTCGGATCTCAGATGCCTGGCGGTGTGTTTCCTGGATGGGGCTACCTTTTACAGTTGCCCTTTTTTCTCTCTGCTTCTGTCTCCTTGAACCCCAGTCGGCCTCAGCAGATGGCCGCTCATAGGGAGCCTGCTTCTGCTGGAGGTTTCTTCCTGTTAAAAGGGAGTTTTTCCTTTCCACTGTCGCTACAAGCATGCTTAGTGTGAGGGATTGCATTTGAGTCAATGAGTCGATGCAATCAGCTGGTTTTCCTTAGATAGCAAACTTTTAATCAATATACTGTATGATCTGGTGAACTGTAAAGTGCCTTGAGATAACATGTGTTGTGAATAGGCGCTATATAAATTAACCCAATTAAATTGAACTGATCAAAACATGTCAGAGTATTTTTTTTTGTTTCACTCAAAATTACCTGTGCAATGGGGACAGCACTCTCCTGGCTCTAGAACAGGGCGTTCACATCGCGTCAATGGACAGTTGAGAGGACCACAGGAAACTGTTCCTCTAAAACAAGTGCAGCGCTCACAGGGATTGGATAAGGATGTGAATGTGTGACCATTAGAGTGCACGACACCTTCATAGAGGCAGGAATCACATTCAGGACAACAAGTACCAGATGGAACAGGATGCAAACACTGAACTCGACAAGACCTCCTCTCACAGGTCACCATCTCATTCTGATGAAGAAGAGGGAGGAAGGCAGAAAGAGGGATCTATGAAATAAACAAGATGGCTTCTTTTTTTCTGCAGCAACACTGAGACTTACCAGACAGTAACATGTAGAGCAGGGATCAGAGGGTGGTGTAAAGGTAGAGCCTGACTGATACTCTTCACCTTCATAGAAACACGTCTCAGGGCATACAGGACAGCACTCCCCTGGAGGAGTCACTGGGTACTGGCAATTAACGGGTCCACACAGGGCTTTGGCACACACTACATCACCGTTCTGTAAAATGAATAAAAAAAGACATTTAAAGGTATAGTGAAGGATGTTCTTTTTTTCCGGGTAGATAATCAAAATAAGTGGTCTTCCTAATTGTCAATCATTCTCCTGATATGTTTGCGTATGGCTGTCCTACATACACGTCCCCATTTTCACTTACCAGTGGTGAGTCTGACATAGTGGGAAAATGGCTTTTTGAAAGTAAGCTTGTATGAGCGATGCAAACAGCAACTTTTAAATAGAGCATGCGCAAAGAGAAATGGGCTTCTGCATGTTCTCATATGCTTTCATATGCAATAGGCGTTCCCTCTCGCAGATACGTGCATGTGCATTTATTCATTTTTTAAGTGGAATTCAAAAATTCGCGAAAATCCTTCTCTATACCTTTAATGTAATATAATCAAGAAATAGTGCTTGAAATTGAAAGGCTTCTTTTTTTTTCTTATCAGCCAGACACAATCTACAAAAATGTTGTGGAATGCTTACAGGAAAAACATCAGTTTAAAGCAGAAAGAAACCAAACTGGGGTAATTTTAGCATGCAATCTATTTATCTATTTGACAATGACTAAAGATTTGCTGCTTAGTGGATCAGTGGGTAGCACTGCTGCCTTGCAGCAAGAAGGTTCGATTCCCAGCCCAGGGTTTGCATGTTCTCCCTGAGCATGGGTGGGTTCTCCAAAAAACATGACTATTTGGTTATTTGGCTTCACTAAATTCTCCTTAGGTGTGAGTGTGAGTGTGGGTGTGAATGGTTGTTTTTTCTGTCTGCGTTGCCCTGCGATGGACTGGCGACTTGTCCGGGGTGTACCATGCCTCTCGCCCGTAGACAGCAGGAGATAGGCACCAGCACCCCTCGTGACCCCGCTTGGGATAAACATGGATATATTTGAAGATGAGAATTAATTAGAATCAAATATTTTACTAGCATAGATTTTCACAACCAACAGGCAAAGTGGTACATCAGCCCAGTCATCCCACAACTCAACAGAGGGGCAAATACCCAATCAAAACAACCTCATCTTCAGTGGTGTCAAAAGTACACACATTTGTTACTTAAGTAGAAGTATAGATACTGCAGTTTAAAAACACTGGTAAAAGTTGAAGTATCAACTTGACCTCTTTACTCAAGTAAAAGTGAAAAAGAATGTGCTCCAAAAACTACTTAAAGTATAAAAGTATAAAGTAACCTTTAAAAAAAACAGCCAGATGCCACTATATGAATTGAAAGCTAAATTTTTTTACTATTTCGAAAAATTCTTTGTGATAGGGCCAAGGATGAGGGAGGTCTTGTTGGTCTCCGTCTCCCGATACGCTCTCGCCTGCTTCCGACCTTTCAGACATATCAACATCTTTTTCTAAATCTGACATTGTAGCATGGCATAGACAATTCACGCTTGCAGTTTGAAGAACACCTGCTTGCTGCTGATGATTTCCTTTAGCTAACCAATGAGTGTTTGCGTTATATGACTCATCCAATTACACTAGTTTTCACTAGATGTTGCATTGGATGGCACAAATAAAATATCTATAAACATTACTCTGAAGCCAAGAGTAACGAGTAACCTTTGTTTTAAAAATGTAAGGACTAGAAAGTACAGATACTTGTGTAAAAATGTAACTAGTTGAAGTCAGAAGTAGGAATAAAAATAAGTAATGGAGTAAAGTGTACTTAAGTGATACTTCTGAAAAGAACACTGCCCAGCCCAGCTCTAGATATCAGCATGGCCCAAACCAACCTGCTTTTATTGTAGATGAGACAAATCTTTACATACAGATTTCAGAGAATCTTTAACTATGGCTCTACCTTTGCTAACAACCTCTGAATGTTTGAGGGTTAACATAGAGAGCACTGAACATTTGAGTAAACAGTCACCCTAAAATGTAGAGATTCATTTTTATAGACCTCCTGATAGAGACAGGAAATTATTTTACTTTTAAGTTGTAGTGGAAGTGCATCAAACAGAGACCTACATAACATGCACTTTGCTGAAAGATAAAAGAGATAAAAATGAGAAGCTGTAAATAAATTACTAATATGGTCACACCCATTGCTACTTTGACTTGTTTATAAGATGCATTTATTTATACTTTACTAATTGCTTCTACATCCTAAATGAAAAATAATTAAGGAATTAGAGATGGTGACACTAAGTATTGTGAAAAAGTGTTATGTAAGTCTTTATATTAGTTAATAAACCCTGTGAAAGTGATTGAAGCATAGCTAAGACGACAATAGCGTTTGAATGAATTACTTGAGGAATCAGATCCAAGGTGTAAGTACAACTCAAAGTACACATAGACGGTACCTGACAGAAGCAGCTCTGACAGCGGTCTTCAGGATGTGTGAATTGCTCTCCACTGTAATAGCTCTGCCCTCTGTAGTTACATCCATCACAGACTCCACATCCACAGGCATCCAGAGCTGGGTGCGCACATGGTGGAGAACGGCATTGTATGGCCGTGCACGACACGTCACCTCTCTACAAAACAAAAACACGTTAAAATAGCCCAAATTGTTTTTGCAGTAAGTCAATTAAACGCTATTTCCCCTGAGCACATGAAGTCCTCCCAACCATTTTTTAAACTTAAGAAGGTCTGCTGGTCAGAGTAAGTGACACCCTGGAAATAACAACTTCCACACACATAGTAATGTATCAGTCACTAAGCAGTACTACATAACGTGATCAATGTTTGTCTTGAAATATGGTTATTTTCACAGACAGGGCATCAGCAAAGTTCGGTGACAGGATGAGAACAATGAGCTTCTAGACACAGGCTTCTCAAACATCTCAATGAACCACTCTGTAGGTTAAAAAAGCTAAATAATAAGAATAAAAGTGAACAGGATTTTCTGTAAGAATTGCTGGTACCTGACATGTGCATCGAGAACAAGCGTTTCCTGGGTCAGGAATGGACTGTCCATTTAGAAGGACTGCACCATTATAGAGGCACCCTAAGCAATAAAAACGGTAAAATACATTCATTATGACCAAGAAAACAAACTTCCAAACAAAAAAACTAGGGAATTTGAATTAAAAAAAAAACCTACGGTCACATTCTCCACAGCATTGTCCAGCTGATTTGTAAGGGTGGCTGCAATCTTCATTACAAATTAACTTTGCGCAGGTGATATCTCCTCCATGACAGTGACACACACTACATGGGTCACTGTCATTTGGAAACTCTGAGCCATCAGGATATTCTCTACCATTATGTGTACATCCTGCACAGATGAAAAAAATGACATTTATCTTAAAGAGTCTCCCTCTGATACTTCTTTCTTTTTCTTAGGGTGTTTATTGTTTCACCATGACAGGACATGCAGCAGTCCTCCCTAACTGGATGGTTGCAGTTAGAATCTGGACAGCGTTTCCTCTCACAACGCACAGAACCATGTTGACAAACACAGACCGTACACGGGTCTGAGGGATCGTTCCATGTCTCTCCATTGGCTCTTTCTCGATCCTGGTACAAGCAGCCTGCAGGAAAGAAGCTGCAATTGAATGCAGTTGACAGAAACAGTGTTTTGATTTCATGTTGAGATCCCAAAAGATGCGGATGCATACGTTCACAGGTCCGGCAGCAGTCACGTGTGATGGGGTGAGAGCATGGCTCAAAAGGACAGGGCCTGTGCTGACATCGAACGGTCCCATTGTTGCAGTTGCATGTTTGGCAGCTGTCTGTCGGGTGGGAGAAACTCTCTGTGTGTTTGTAAGACCTTCGCTCGAACACGCAGTCTGATGGAGAATCTAAAGCAAAGTTCACAAAAAATATATTTTAATATTGTTCAATCATTATTAACTCCTGGGATTATTCTGAATTTCATAAAAAATGCTATGAAGACCCAAAAGAACCATAAGGATCACATATTAAAAATGTAACCTTACTGAAAGCAAATGTTGCCCTTCCAAAGCAACAGCCTTCCTTGTCATGTTTTAACATGGTCTTTACTATTCAGTTCAGTCTTCTACTAATATTAACTACTGCTTAAAATAAATTCACTTGGGGAGTGGCAGTCTAGTGGTTAGGGCTTTGAATCCTGAGGTTGTGAGTTCGATCCCCCACACCCACAGACTGCTACTCTGGGTCCCTGAGCGGGCGCCTCATAATGGCAGCCCACTGCTCCCAAAGGGGATAGGTTAAATGCAGAGAAGTAATTTCCCTCTGGGATTATTAGAGTATATAAAATACAAAAAAAAATAATAAATACAAACACTTAACCTTTATTTTGATTACATTTATCATGCTAGAAACAACCTCATACTATGAAATAGTTTCTTATTAATAATATCATATTAACACCCCTGTGCTGTTTATATTTCATACAACTTTCCTTCTTTCCTTCCTTATTTCCTTATTTCCTTCTTCCCTTTTTTCTTTCTCTTCATAATCTCAGCTGCTCCCCTAAGGCATTTCCTTTACATCTTTAGACTTAGACTTAAACCAACTATCTCTGGGTATGTCCCAACTCAGGGGATCTACCCTTCAAAGCACCCAGTCAGCATCGACCTGGTCCTTTGAAGACCCCAAAAGAAATGAAGGCTGGAAGTGATCAGCAGAAATTGGGATAGTCTAGCCTTTACCAGCCTTCAAACCTTTAGGTTTCAGCTTTTTATAGGTTTTTAAAGCTTAACACCAACCCCCCAGAGATTGGGTACCGAGCACCAATGATATAAAAACAAATGAATGCAGGAGTGATTGAATTAAGACAGGGTTGGCAACCCAAACTTGTCAAAGAGCCATATTGGACCAAAAAACAAATCTGTCTGGAGCTGCAAAAATGTATAAGTCAAATATATATATATATATATATATATATATATATATAAGCCTTGTATGGCAACAAGGGCTCTCAGTGTATTAGCCCACTATAAAAAAGGACTACATGGGCTTAATTATATAATAAGCATTCATGATTAAACGTTTAACCTGGAGTACTCTGCTGTACGATATTTGGTGCTTTAGGTTTAAATCCAATAGTTGGACAAGGTGACGGAGGAGCAGTGAACTCTCTCACCGCGTGGAGTCTACCGCTTGCTGCTTCACCACGCGTTTTGTATGTATTAGGTTTTGTTGCATTGATGAAATTATAGAAACACGATAAAGTAATCTTCCTATGGTGGACATGCTCTGTTGGGAGGAGTTGATTGAGTCAGGAGGAATCAACAGGAACTGACAGTGCTCTCTAACCCCCAAATCCCACATCATCAGTCCCCAGAATTCCTTGGTGTTATTTTTATTTTGAGGATTTGGGAAAAAAATGGAATGGCAACTTCTCATTACAAAGCAAACATGAAGGAAATCCTTCCGCATTGGTAATGAAAGCCAATGATTTGGTGCATTGTTCTTTGAATCCTCTATTCTCATCCGCTATATTCAGTTTCTTTCCCTTGGGGATCAATGGCCCGAGACCAACCGCCGCTTTGTTTACAACAGCAGTGAAACGTGTGTTGCAAGCTATGACGCAAATCTTTGTTGATAGAAATGTTTGCATTTATTTGTGTTTACATTATTATTGACTCATTATAGAAATGTTTACAGCATTTGAAAAAAACAATGAATGTTTGTTTGACCTGCTGCAAACCATGCTAAAACAAACAAAAAATACATTTTTGAAAAACCCCAGGGAGCCACAATTGGGGCGCTAAAGAGCTGCATGCAACTCTGGAGCAGCTGGTTGATGAACCCTGACCTAAGAGATAAGATCACAGCTACATTAAGAGACCGTTAACACCAATACCAACTAGCAGGGTTAAGTGTTGTGCCTCCAGAGGATGATCTTCCAGATCCACAGTTCTATTCTGTGAATACAAAGCCATGGATCTGGTTTTAAAAGATAAAATAATAGGTGTTAAATTGCCTGTGCAATAATTTCTTTGCACATGCAAAAGTTGGGCATGTATAATTTGCATATGATCTATAAAAAATGCTATGCTATGTTAAGATCTGCAAACTGGTTTGGTTCTGACATATTCATATGAACAGGTCACATCTTTTAATAGCAGTTTGAGAGAAACCATGAAATTAGTTGTCATATTGATAATTATTGACAAAATAATAATAATACCAAATAATAAAATAGAGTGCCCCTGAAATAGGTAGCCTATCGGAAAGTGCTACAAGCAAAAATAAAAAATAATTGATGAAGTTTAGTCATTTTTTGTTTTGTTTAATTGTATAAAGATGATTTGCTGTCCAATTGCATAATTTGTCCCCACTTGCATCGTCTATGCAGGTGAGGAAAATTCCTGTACCTGAAGAAAACCCACACATGCACGGATGCAGCATGCAAACCCCATGCAGAAAGACCCTGAGCGAGGAATCAAACCCAGATCCCTCTTGTGGCAATGCAGCAGGGCTACAAACTATGCCACCGATGTTCCAGCTTTATGTAACTTATAAGTCACATTGTAAGTCCTGAGCCTAAAGCTTCTGAAGTCTGTTTGTTTCACATCCTTACCTGGACACTGGGGGCAGCATTCTCCACGGACCATAGAAGGAGCAGAGCATTGCAGTGGTGGACATCTCCTCATTAGACATTGGACATTCCCATTCTGAAACACAAAATACAAACTTGGCTCCAAAGTTTGCTTGCTCTAGCATACAGTGTAAGGTCCATCTTTACACCATCAGGGGCCTAGAAGACTGAACTCAATAAATTAGCCGTGTTTGGTTTAGAGGTTAGATTTAGGATTAAGCTGTGAAGCTCATTTAGATGAAATGGTTAAGTTTATGGCAGGGTAAAGTTTGACCATAAAAATCTACAGAAATGGAATACAATTCCATGTAAACTCTGTGTAAAAACAGAAAAAACATCTTTGTATATGTATATTTGTGAATGTTTATTTTTACTGTGCATGTGCATGTCCTGCATTTGTCTGTTGGATGAGGAAAGTTGTGTCCATTGGGATACTCTTCTCCAGAATAGCTGCAGCCTAGGTAATAGAAGAGAACTTGATGAAATCATGCTTAATTAAAAAAAAAAAAAACCTGTTACAACTTTATCTTACCATTGCAGTTATTCCGACAGCACGGTCCAGGCACAGGGTTATTACATCGAGGTTCGTGGCAGCGTGTTTGATGACAAGCACTCCTTCCATTAACACATGTACACTCCTCACACTCATTCGCGGGGTTAGGAAAAGACTCCCCATTCACATAGATGCGGTTTTCAACAAAGCAGTCTGTCAAAAAAAACATTTGTTTTTAAAACACTAAGAAACAGATCAGGTTTTTTTTAAAGAGACCTACCTCATCACATAGAAAGAATGTACGCTGTATCACATTGCTCTATTTTTCAGTTACAAAGTGTTTGGTGAATATTTACTGTAAGAAAACCCATATGACCAGAGGTGTAATGCTGCATATGTGCACAATGAGTAACAAAGGAAATGATAGAACCAAGCAAGCTAGAAACTTCCTTTGGGCGTGTGAAAACAAAAAAGCACAAAAAATATTTACTGCTAAGCCATGTATCAGTAGTGCTTGGAATACAATATGATCATTGTTGTTCACTGGAGTGGTAGCAAAAGCTAGCAAGATATAAAGATTTTGCTTGCTGCACCATCACGTTTATTTTTGCTGATTTTATGGTGCAAAGAAATTCTTCATTACACTTAGCATATGTTTTATGAGACTATGCACATATGTTTTTTTTTGTTTATTTTTAAGACATATTACATGACCAAGTCCCCTTATCTTTAACAAACATCAAAGAAGAAATACCTGGACATTTAGGACAGCATTCTCCAGGAGGGGTGTAGGGATTGATGCAGTTTAGTAGAGGACAGGGTTGTCTCTCACAGTGAACACTGCCATGCTGAGGAGATGGTGGAAAGGCGTCAGCCAGGGTAAAGGTAGAAATTCTTCTGTTAATTGGTTAAACACTAACCAAACAGGTGCATGTGTTGCAAGGCTGGTCGGGGGGCGTAAATCTCTGCCCGTTGCTGTAAACTTGATGGTTGTAAGTACAGCTATCACAATTTCCACAACAGGAACCTGAGACAGTAAAAGGTTGGAAGGTTTTAAACCAGGGGTTCCCAAGTCCAGTCCTCAAGAGCTACCATCCTGTAACTTTTATATGCATCTCTTCTCTAGCACACCTGAATCTAAAGCCTCAATCCCCCATTAGCTCATCAGAGGCATGGTAACGAGCCACTCATTTGATTCAGGTGTGTTAAAAATGGTTGCATGAAATACTTACAGGATAGTAGCTCTTGAGGACTGGACTTGAGCACCCCTGTTTTAAACTCAGCCCAGAATGTACAGGCATGCATCATAAGAAAACATGGGTCCATTTCTTACCTTTATTGTTGCTGGGTTGCTCACATTCCGGTTGACATTGGGTGTTTGTACATAAGCTCTCCCCATTTACACAGGTGCAGCTGGAACAAGTACTGTCTACTTGCCAACTGGAGCCTTCTTCATATTCTATCCCCTCATGCACACATGCTGAAACGAGGAGGGAGGGTTGTAACTCTGGCTCTGATGAGTTGTTGTTGTTGTGTGTGTGAGAGATTGTGTTCTTTTGCATCATTACTTTTGCAGACTGGACAACATTGACGAGGATTTCTGATGGGATTGGTACATCGGATAGGGGGGCATCTTACATCAGAGCAAGCCACATTCCCCTCCTAGCTCAAAAACACAAAATACATATTACAGGTTTACGTTGCATATATATTTACAGCATTTTATAGACATGCATTAGATACTTTGAATAAAACTGTTTCTTGTACCATAATGTGAAAAATCAAAGAAATATTTATACAGTTCCTCTCAGAGGTTTAGAAACAGGGGTAATTGGCATGAATGTCACTTGGATTTTGGGCTGTAAATTATGGATTTATTTATCAGGGGATCCTTGTGTGAACAACAGTAATAGGCATAAGGCAAATAACATGCATGCAATAAATTACAACAATAGGCACATTTAAAATGCACCGCAACCTTAAAGAAAAACAACATGCAAGCATCCTTGCTTTTTTAATATTGAAATAAAACAGAATGTTTTGACAAAAACTGTTGCTTCAATGGCATAAAAGGTGGAAAATATCACAAACCAAGATACTTGCTATACACCCACCCCCACTACAACACAGCACTTTATAATTTTCCCGAAAAGGGTTAGACCAGGGGTCATCAACCTTTCTAAGGGTGAGGGCCACTTCAAGGTTACTGCGTCAAAGGAAGGGCTACCAATACTGACCCATGAATTGAAAGGATTAGCGTTCACCTAAATGTCAGTCATTATAAACATATTTTTATTGTATCTTTTAATTTCAAATTTTATTTTAGACATTGTCATTTTGACATGCTCTACAAATTATTAAAAAGAACAGTAACAGAATAAAAGAGAAGGCTCTTATGACTGCTATGGTGACCAAGATGAATTCTATGCCAAAACATCCTGCTAACGGCAGCCCCGTAACCAGCATTGAGAACACCGAGGTCATGTCCTCAGTATTTTCCTGTTTGTTTTATTTATTATTATTATTACTATTATATATCCACAAACAATTGCAAGCCATTTGATTCATTTAGTGGGCCATACACATGCATGGTGATGATGGTGACAATAATAAAAGTAGTAATAATAATTCAATATTAATAACAACAACAATAATTATATAGTATAATGATGATGATGATAATAATAATAATACCACTCACTCACATTCATTCTCACACTCATACTCACTCACTCATACTCAATGAAATACTCTAAGTTTGTGAGTTTTGGAATTGTTATAATACACATGTTCATATTCACCTCCTTCATGGGCTTATGATTTAAATATATTTTTAAAAGTCACCATATTAGGATGTTATTTTGTCAAGTAAGATTTATCGCAATATTTGACTTCCGTATTTAAAAAATCCTGGTTATGGCCCTGGCTAATGCCATCTCTCCAAGAGCCGTAAACAAATTACAAGATGACAAATAGCATCTGATGTGACCAAGAGGGTATGGCAAAGGCTATTCACAGTACATGGTATAGTTAGGAATGGTAATCTACCAAAGAATTGATGGAAAATTGTGTTTGATTTGTTCTGTTGCTCCTAGGGTAGCTACTATTGTCATGTCTGAATAATGCACCTAAAGAAATATAGAAGCACGACAAAAAAGTTGTAGGAAAGAAGAGATTATTCCAAGAGGAAAGTGGTGTCCTTTTTGAGCTACAAATGTGCAGTATATACGGTAGTAAGCTGATAAACTGCAGTATGGATCACTGGTCTGCCATCAATATTTTGAACATTTGAAAGGCCATAAACTAGAATTATTGTATGTTAGATTTTTCCTGAGAACTACACAAAAAATTCCCCACTAATGAACTATGTGATAGATTACAATTCAGATTATTACCAGTAATACATTACAAGCAAATTTTTCAAAAACTGTGCAGAAATCCATGTAGGCCACATGGTACAACATTTACCCATAAGGTGGATCAGACTCTGTGCATTAGTAATATAATGGTAGTGCCAATAACTGTAATGTATAAAGGTGTAAAAGATCTGATTAGAATAGAAACAGCAAGAGGAAAACAGACAGAAAACAACTAAAAGAGTATTATGGACTAAATGACGGTGTTTATTAATTTTAACAGGCAACAAAGAGGCACTTTGGATTAATTTAAAACAAGATATGAGATTGGAATAGGTTTGGTGTCTATAGTCCCTTGGCCTGCCATTGACAAAATGTTAAATGGATGAACAATTTTAAACATAATCAACAAAGAATGGTAAATGTTACTGCTGAAGGGTTTATGGCATTACATGACCAAGGACATGAGACAAGGTTAGAACAAACAAGCTTTAGATTGGGTTTTAGTGAACATAAAAGGAGTCTGTCAATAGGAAAAGTTTCCATATCACTCCTACCTGTGTTTTAAATCTGCTTTAGCTAAGCTGAACAAACCGAGAAAAGAGATGAAAGAGAATGTGGTAAAGACCGACTGGTCTTAAGAAAAGTCTGATGGAGATTTTTGGTAAATTGGGAACATTAGCAGTTAGACCTGGGTTAATCTTGATTAAAACCTTAACTAGGACTTTCTTCCTGCTTATGTTTGATATGTCTACCTTTATATCAAAGTTATATAATATCAGTTATACAATAACACTCTGAAACTATATCATATACATATATAGCGTAATTTATCATATATTTAGGTTAAATTCATTCAACATAGGTGGTCCAACTCTACATTCCTACATATACTATTAATCACAATTTATGCACATCACAATTACTGTAGGCCCTCATTTACACATATTCTATACAGATACGATATTATGTTACTCTTGTGTTCTTCAATTCTGCTTTTTTTTTAATACCTGATTTTTCTATTTTGTGACCATTTGAAAGGTTATAACACAAATGTTATTTTGATGAATATTAAACAATATTAATATGCAAATTTACTCCAGAATGTAATTACAGCAGTTGTAGATAGAAATGGGGAATTTTGAGACTTTTTAAGGACCATGGTGACCTTGAAGTAAGGGCAAGTAACCACAAAAAATTATTTTGAAAATTAACCGGATGTTTTATTTTTGTTTCGCATATGACTTCCGTAATATCTGCTCCTTTCCATCTTGCTGCGTTGAGCTCAGGCAGAAATACAAAAACAGGTTTAACATCCAACACTGGAAAAACGAGTGCTGAATAAACTTTTCATTTTCAGCCAAAGACATCGCTAACATATTAAATTAACTGACTGCCGATACCAACGGAGTTATATAAACTTTGGTTCGATGTCTTGATGAATGAGTAATAAACAGGTTGTGTTTATGTCTCATTCTGGTTCAAAATAATTAAGAGTACCAAGGTCGGATTCAATTCATGATGGTTTAGGGGCAAACTGGAGGATTCATCCTGTATGAATATTACAAGTGATAATATAACATGAATGGCAAATAATACATGCATAAGAGCCACAAAAAAAAGTTGAAAAAAATTCTCTATTACACTACGGTAGAAGTTTGACTTACTTAGAAATTCATGGGAGGCTGTTGAGAAGAAACCCGTTGGTTGTTTTGTTCAAATATACACGTAGACTTGGAAAAAGATTTGCACGCAAATCTCAAAGGAGCATTTGTTCGTGCCTAGAAACCTAGTTTGGTTTCCTCCTTGCCTAATCTGTTCTGGGTGGAGGGAGCCACACCATTGGTTATCTTACTGCTTTGGTTCTCCCACGAAATTTGATAAGATCTTATGATGAGAAATGTACAGTATGATTCTGTTACTTCCTGGACAAATGAACTCCCCAGGGAGAAACCCACACTCACATTAATGCCCTTAGGAGTCAGTAAAGGCAAAATATTTTCATAGACTATTTAGTTTAAGCTCATCTTATCTTATCCAGAGACCCCCATGACACTGTCCCTGCCTCTCTCCCTCCCTATTCAGGAGCTAGAAGCTACACCAACGTAGCAGCTCCAGACCTCCTACGCTACATTAACACACAGTCTATTCTGTATATAGTATATGGTTATAAACTATATAGTTTATATAGTATAATGTATGTTTTATATTGTATATAGCTATAGATTGTGTATTCTTTACATATATCTAATTTGCACCATTGCATCAAATTCCTTTTCAGTGCAAACCTATTTGGCAATAAATCTGATTCTTATCTTTTTTCTGACCTGATCTGGGTTCTGCTACACATAAAACAGTAATGATTTTATGTATAGCAGATTTTCTAAATACGAAAAATGGATTCTGCAATTGGGAATTCACTTCAATCCACACAAAGTAAAAATCTAGGGTCAAAACTTGTTAAAGGTAACAAAGAATAAAATCCCCCATACAGTAATGCATTCTGCACAGACTTACCTTACACCTGCACTGCAGGCAGGGTCCTCTCCCAGCGGGGGAAAACTCTTCTCCATTAGCATACACGTTCCCATCAAACTCACAATCTTCAGCAAAAAGGAAAAAAAGCATTTAGTCTTTGCTTAGGTTTAAAAAAAAAACAAAAAAAGAATGCTTACATATAAAAAAAAAAGGACACATGATAAAAATATTCCCTGCTGACCTTTGCACTCAGAACAACATTGTCCAGTCCTCTTTGCTGGATGACTGCAGTCTGGTGCAGGACAAGAGCCCCCCCTTCGTTCACAGGACACCTCACCATCCTAGGAGATAGATTTTAGATGGTATTTGGGACAGTCTAATGCTAGGTATACAGTATCTGTAATCTGAATGACAGAACAGAATAAGATTATTATTTTAAAGGCTCTATAAATCATATCCTATTTAAATTAGCTTGTTTGCAAATTTCAACAGTGACAGCGTTTTGTTTCTACCATTGCTCTTTTTGTATATCAGAAGCTGTAAGATAGGAAAATCACTGCTCTAGATCTCAAATTTTAAGGAACTCACAGAGCAGCGGCAGTGAAGGCAGGGGTCAACCGAGGAGGTGAACGTCTGGCCTTTCACATAGACCACTGACTCATATTCACACGTGTCACATCTACAAATTACAGAACAGTTAAGCTTAGGCAGAAAAACAAAAAAACATGAGAGTGATTGTAACAAATCCATAATCTGACTAATACTAATAATCAGATGTAAGTATTGTGCATTAGTTTTTGAATGCTCTTTACCGAGGGCAACAGTCACCGGCATGATGTACAGGGTTGTGACAAGTCAAATGAGGGCATTGAATCATTGAACACACCATATTTCCATCCTAGGAGTTATAAAAACACATATATACGTTAAAATCAACCCCTAAATTCAATATAAGAAAAAAATAAACACAGTTTATTAATAGTTATCTACGTACCGCACATCTACATTCCTGACAGGGGTCTCTGGGAATCACAGCTCCATTAGGGTAGTAATGTCCATTTACATTGCAGTCTACATGATACAAACAGACACAGACACATATGGACCCTCCTTTATTGGTTTAACTCCACAAGTAAAAGAGAGAAACCCACCGTGACAAACTGGACAGCAGCTATCAGGGGGAGGAGGTGCAGGATTTTCACAAGGGATATGGCACTGCTGCATCGCACAGCTAACCTGACCATCCTGATCCCCGAAAGAAACAGAGTTACTGAAGATAAAGTCAAAGGCTGGAAAATGCACGCTTCAGACTTTTTTTTTCTTTTCTTTTTTATCTCACCAAGCAAGTGCACACTTCACAGGCATTCTCTGCTGACCTCCACTCAGCTCCATTGTCATACCTGACACCAAAATGGGTACAACCTGCCAAAACACACTTTCGTTTATTTATATTCTTCTTCCAAACATTAGCATTAATAAGACTAATTTAAGAAAAAGGAAAACTATTATAAAAACAAACATTTCAGTTGTAGTTTTACTAGACATTGTGTACATAGCTGTATAATAGCATGTTATTTTTTATCACATATTTGAAGTTTTTCACAGTTCCTCATGTGGAAACTTAAAACTTAACTGCTGTGCTTAACCAAATAGAACAATATTTTTTATAGAACATTTTTATTTGGTTTTCATTCCCTTTTACAAATACTTGGATGCTTCCCTTTATATAACTTCAGTAGACATTTGTTTGGGCTGTATTTTACTTAAGGGGAATCAAAACCAACAAGGTTTAATAAATGGCTTTTGTGATGTCAATTTTCCTATAAACCTGTAAACGGGCGCAGGAAAACAGAACCAGTAGTTCAGTTTGTATATTATCATTAGGTAAAATAACCCTGCTACTATATTTCTTTAATACTGTTGATATATTTCAACAGAACCAAAACATTAAGATTGAATAAGGATAATACAATAAAATACAGAACCTTGTTTGCAGTCTGCAGTTGGTGACACTGTGCAGTCATCTGGGGGGCATGGCTGAGGTGAACAGTCCCTGTTACCACCCTGGTACCAGAAAATAAACACAAAACAAGACAATGAACAAATAAATAAAATGAACTTCATAGATCAGAGCATTTCTTTTTTAGTGAGTGTCCAGAGTCAACTTCCCACCTTACACGAGCATGTCTGGCAGCCATCAAGAATGTTATAGGATACGTTGTGAACTCTACAATCTGGATGACACCCTAAAGATGACACACATATTTAGCACTGTTAGGAATCAAATATGGTAGATTTCCAGGGGTGAAAGAGACCAAATGAGAAATTTCCAGAGGATTGTCTATAAAATCATAAAACTATTTCTAATAAGGGAGCTAAAAGTATCTAGATGTGATAGAAAACATTGTTGCACATCAGAGCCTAAAGGAAATGTCATTTTCACTTAGCCTAGATATCTCAGCAGTTAATTACTTTAATGACAGACCTCCAGAGGACAGAAACAATGTGTTTGTGTATGCGAGTGCACAATAATCAAGGAGGGAGACATGGACTGGTAGGGCTGCCTACTGTGCAAGTAGCCAACACACATGCAAAGGAGATCAAAGGAGAGGTGATTGTGTGTTCTCTTTTAGTTTGATGCCTGCCCGCACAGGAAAATTAGGTAAAAGATGAAAGATGACAGATAATGACATAGGAGCTATTCAACTCCATAGAACCGTGGTCATTTCTCACCAAGATCCAGATCCCCATGTGAAAAAAATAAGGGATAGCTCATTACGATATTAAAGCTTTTGTTGCACTTGCTCTGCATGTATGCAGAAGATAAAAAAAAAAAAAAAAGTCTGTAAAGTAGTTCTAAACACAAAGGAAGGTTAAACTTTGTAACAGACCACCACAGGGAAATACAGTAAATGGTGCATGTTTTACTCAATTTAATTGTTTGATGAGTAGAATAATAAGATTTAAGTCGTAAACCAGATAAGCTACTATCCGGTCTGAAAATGATTGTTAAATACAAGCTGGTCTCAGAACATATCAGTTTTATTAAAGTTATCTACCGAAGTGTATTTAAAACACTGTTCCTGAGGAATAGGATGGAAATGTCAGGTTTCTGGGTTTGAGCATTCTAGGACTGGTGTAATAAGAGCAATGAAACATGGTTTGGCATCAAAATGTCAAAACCAAAGATGTGCTTTTATTCTAAAGGAGATGTAGTTACCTATTTAATACCCTATGCAATAACTATTTCCTATTATAATATATTGACTATCAATTTAGGTCTAATAACAGAAAACAATCGTGTCCAAAATAGAAACCAAAAGCAACCCTAAATTGTACCGATACTGAGAACAACATTTATATAGAATAAAAAGAATATGTAACTTTGGCAGGAAATCAAAAAATCAACCTTAAGATGAACAAATTTTTATCACCTGTATTTTTGTTCTCGGTTTTGCAAGTGACCTTTCCAGATGAACACAAACACATAGTCGTGGGGTCACTCTGCCATCGTTGTCCCTCTTCCATTTCATGTCCCTCCCATACGCATCGATGCTTCACACACTCACATCCTTCCAGGTATGTCACGCGGGATAGTAGATCCACATTCTTTTACAGACCAGGAGAAGAAATCTATATTAGCTTTGGCATATTTTAAAATGCGGAGCATTTTGGCTATAATTATCACCTGAGCTTTGACCATGTCCAGCATACGAGCCATCTCTTCCACTGTGCTCACCAGCCTCTCCAGCCTGTCAACTGTCAGTTCCTGGTAGGCTCCATGAGGAGAGGCTGGAGGCCCCAGCACTGCAGGCCTGTGCTGCTGATCTCCCTGGATGTCCCTGGTATTATAGTCTGTTTGCTCCTGTGGCCTGTGGTCTGTTTGATGTTTACTGGGTGAGGTATCATGGTGGAACATATGGTTGGTTTCAGCAGGGAAATTTGGACCATGTGTGTCTTTGTTATGAGACTGAGGCAGGTCATCTGGAAGAAAACACAAATAGTTTGTCGTAGTAAAGGGAAGCAAAACATTTCTAAGTCTTTTTTTTCTAGATAAGCTGTAGGAAAACTGTGTTGTAAAGATTTATCCTAAAGATCACAAAAGGAAGACCCACGCTGGGGAAAACTAAAAAACAGGGAAATGTCTTGTAATGATCCTGATATAAAATCAAGCAGGAAAAAAAAAAAAAAAAGAAGAAATAATACAAAAAAAAATAATAATAATTGGATCCGGCGGTAGCCAGAGGAAACCTATGCATCAAGTCCTGTTAGAAAACAGATTTTTATTCAGGAGTTATTAAAATGTTATACCTGTAATGTTGTCACAGCTCCACGGACGGCTCACATACGGTTTCAGTGATAATTCGGCTATTTTCAGATATCCCTACATAGAAATAAAAAATGATAAAGTTGTATTTTACAACCACTGCTGTTTTTTTTTTTTGTTTTTTTTTTCCTTTTCCAATCTCTTTGATGTTTACGTTTTATATGTCTTTGATCAGTTAATATTATGAGTCCTGGAATGTCATAAATCCAATCGATTTAAACAAAAAATGCTTTATAAATTACATTCTGAAAAACAGACAGACACTGCACAATACCCTAAACATCCCATCCCCTAAGTGACACATGCTGGACCATGACGGCAGCAGTATTATGTGGTGGGAATCCTTTTTTCTTAAAAGGTACATATATAAGTGGTCAAATTGCTTGGAGAAGCAAGGAGTGAAATATAGGACATTTCTGGATACATAAACTGTCAGACTTGCTAAAGGCTTAGGACTATGGAGGACGTTCATCTAGCAGCGGGACAATAACACTAAACACAAAGCCAATTGTACAAGATAACTATTTTTTAACAAACATAACTGTCTTAGAATGACTCAGCCAAACTCCAGACATAAATCCAAGATAGATCATCTACTTTCTGTTGGTCTGTCAAATGAAATTGCAGTTTGGGAGGGATATTTCTAAATGCCTTTTACTCCATGTACATGAAACTTACATTAAATTTGCCATCTTGTTTTCCTGGTGTGCTCCCAACAGCAATTACAACATCATGTGGAACGTCCAACCTGACCCTTTCTCCACTTTTCATTCCTATAACAACAGCTTCTTGACAATTGGCATAAAACACCAATCTCTCCGGTTCCAGGCTCACAGCCAGCTTTACCCATTTACCCCCAGAGGCAGGACTTGTCCTCGGAAAAGGAAAGCTGGAAAGTAACACTCCAGCAGAGTAGTAGTCCAAATGCAGAGAGTTATTGATGGTGGAGGAGATGATTTGGAGGATGGGAGCGGATGCTGTGGAGAGAGAAAAGAGGGTAGCACTGGATCCTGATGCCTGACGTAAAACCAAATGCACAGCGATGCTGCCTTGAAAGTTGGAGTGCAGGAAGCTGGAGTATTCCTCAGGAAGGATCAGGGGGGCTGCTTTTGAACGGATCTTATACATCGGGCCGCTTTGACTCTGCAGTCTGGAAACACCACCTCTATGCTGAGATAAGTTTAGAGCTCCTAGAAGGTCAATTGCTGCAAAAAGAGAAAAAAAGAGAAGAAAGCCTGAATCTATGCTTCATCGGGGCAGAATAATGACCTAGATCCTGGATCAGGATGTTAGTAAGTGGTTATGGCAGTCATTTCCTCATAGAATGAGGTGCCAATGATGATGCTATCAGTCCAATCTGTATGCCTGGAGCACAACAGCAAAAATAATTTGCTAAATCAGTTCTACTATCAAAAACTGTTCCTATCTAATAAACAAGAGATAAGACTTTTTGTTGGAAGCAGCTTAAAAGGTTTTGGCCTTTATAGAATCATGACAGCTGTCAACTCTGCATATATAAGTGACAAAAAAAGAGCATATATACCGTATATATATATATATATATATATATATATATATATATATACATATCAATGAAAAGGGGGTCATTGTTTTGGGGTGCAAAATGTGGAGCTGCTGAGATTTGGGTACATCTGTGATAATGCTGAAAATCCATATTATCCATCAGTGTCTATTCCTCTAAGCCAGGCATCCCCAAACTCGGTCCTCGAGGGCCGCTGTCCTGCAGGTTTTAGAGGTTTCCCTGCTTTAGCACAGCTGATTATGATGATTGCAGTAGAACAAAAGCCTGTTAATCAACTATCAATTAAAATCAGCTGTGCTGGAGCAGAGAAGCATCTAAAACCTGCAGGACAGCGGCCCTCGAGGACCGAGTTTGGGGATGCCTGCTCTAAGCCAAGAGGATATGCATTTTTTGGCAAGGCTGAGGTTCATAAGACCACCAAGATCTGCATCTCCTCTGTTTTCACACCAAATATTGCTTATTTTTATGTAACTCATACCAGCGACTAGGAATACATCTGTAGTCATGCAGAAAGTTTTCAATGATAGATGTTTGTGAATCCTCTAATATACCGGGGATGCTATGTTTATGGCTGACTCTAAGGTGCCCGAAAAAAATAATGCAACCGCTTTTGGCATTTACTTAACCATATTGAGTTACTTTAACACAATTTTTTTATGTCCTACCCTGCTAACATGAGACACTGGTGTTAAAGTAACTCAATATGAGTAAGTAAACGCCAAAAACGGTTGCATTATTGTTTTCTGTGATTTTAACCACCTTATTTTATTAGGGATGCACGATATTGGGATTTTGGCCGATATCCGATATGCCGATATTTATGTAGCCGATAACCGATACCGATGTTAAAGCTGGACAAAAATAAGTAGTCATTGAAAATAACAGTTTTGTTATCCATTTCTGAAACTTTGAAAAATAATATACTCAAATATATTTTCATATGCTGATATCAAATAGATTTTTAAAAACGCGGTATCGATCTATTTTACTTTCAAAATCTCGTGAAATTTCATCGTTCTGTTACAAACTCTCGTGATATTTAGCAAATTATTGTGAGATTTTGTTAGTAAAATAGATCGAAACCGCGTCAATATATCAACATATAAAAATATGGCAAAATTTCGATGACATATAGCAATATTTCATTAGTAAAAGAGATTGATATGGTGTTTTTAAATGGCAATATATCAGCATATGAAGATATTGTGATATTTTAATGTATCAATATTTTTTCCCTTATCTTTAGAAGTTTTTAAGTCTGTAAAAAAGAAGTTTTTGAGGAAGAAGTAGTAGTATTTTTTATTTTTTTTTTAGACTTTAGAAACTCAGAAGCTGATCAAATATCGGGTTAAATATCGGTGGGGTGGCCGATGTCCGATATTCAGTTTTAAGGCCGATACAGGCCGATACCGATAGGGGGCCGATTATATCGTGCATCCCTATATTTTCTTTTTCTTTTTTATGAACTACACACGACAAACTAAGAACACATACTGTAAGCATTACTATGAGACATGTTCGATCATCCGACCTATTCCTTAAAGTTTAAAACACATCCCCTCCGTTTTTTATTTCAATGACATTTACAACAGTAGTTTAGAGTACATGTGAGAATATATTGGTAATTCCAGGTGGGGATTTACCATCAGGCAATACTAGGCAGTTGCCCAGGGCCCAAAGTTCCTGGGGGCCCCATAAAACTCTGTTTATTCATTCATGTATGGTTAATAGAACTATTCCTTATTTGTGCAGATTAATTATGTTTCTGGTAAAGATCCTTTAGCTAAAATGCCATCAGCAGCAAACCATTTGAAAACAAATGATGCAAAGAGCAGTATTGCCAACTTAACACTTGTCCCTATATTTAGTGACTCTTCAGACCCCTCCAGTACTTTTATTTCAAAAAAAGCGTTTTGTTTTATGTGTTGTCTTCTCGGTTCAGAGGGTCCCCGGCCTGTCTTTGCCTAGAGCCCAAAATTTCCTAGATCCGCCCCTGGGTAATGCTATATCAGCTAGAAGTGTTTATTCATGTAAAACAGCAGGGGAGGCATGCTTCGAGCAGCCATTAAAGCTGCACTGCCAAAGTGCGTAACAGTGCACCTGTAGAAGTAGACATTATTCTAAAATGTTGGGTAAATCTAAATATTACATTTTAATATGATAAATCTAACTCTACAACCTAAATCTAATTTCTAAATGTTATTCTATATATAAATATTAAATCTATATCTCTTAGACTTACATAAACTTTGTGATTTTGTATAAACAGAGTGTAGCTACACAAAACGAAATTTTGTTTATGCCGATTGTAGACAGTGAATGAGTAACAGCTTAGCAGTAAAGAGGAACATTTCCATTCATAAAGTACAGCAGTGATCAAATATAAGTGTGGGAGAAAAACATGGTGCAAAAAAGCATTGATGTGGAAGTTCAGAGCAGTGCAAAAAACAAATAAGTATATGTGGTGCAAAAATGCAGTAGATCTCAATCTTAAATCATATCTAAATCTTCAATCCAAATTTTTATCTTAAATCTAAGACTGACATTTTGGGAAGACATGCTAAATAACCAGGCATCCAGCAACTTGGAGGGATATATAGATATATATAAGTAAAATATGTATAATCAAATCTCATTTACATTGAAGATTTATTTATTTAAGATATATTTTAGCTTTATCTTTCGTTTTTGAATTTAAGACTTAGTTGTATGACTTTGATTTAGATATGTAAGATATAAATATAGATGTAGATATGTAATCACATTAGGATTTAACAGTCAAATTTAAGATATATTTAAACAAGAACAAATATAACAATTTGAATATTTATATATTTAAGATATATTTTAGATTTAACTTTCAATTTAGATTTAAGACTTAGTTGTACAATTTAAATACAAATACAGCACATTGAAAATTGAGGATTTTTAATTTGCCACTAAATGTTAGAAAAAAAAGCACTAAATGTAAAGACAGTGTGTTAAATTACAGAAATGTATTTACATTCTGCACCCCATACCTGAACAACTTTTGGTAATAATTACTTTAAAAAAAAAAAAATACATTGCATATAATCTCTTATTTTCTTAAGATTTATTTTAAAGCATGCATATAGTTTATCTTTGTCAAGTTGGGTTTGGAGGTTTGACAGGATCATAATGCAGACACAAAAGCTTGAGGTGGTTACTGGAAGGTTTAATAACAAAAAAGGGTAACAGAAGCAAAAATCCAAAAACATAAATCCACTAAAAAACTGAAGCCCAGGAATACTCACAACAAGGGGGCAAAGAAATGACGACAAACCAGCAAAGAGTGACTGAACAGGAGGAGAATAAATGGTAGAGAGAAACAAAGACCAGGCTAATTAGCAGATTGGGGGCAGGTGTGAACAGAGGGGCGAGAAGGGAGCTATGGAAAAGGAGACTGACACAAAACGGCAAAAAAGAAATATCTAAGAACTAAAATACAATCAAAAATAATAACTAGAACACAAGAATTGAAATAAGACCAATGAAAACTCAGAGGTAAAACTTGAACAGAACCCAAACCATGACCAATCTTAACTTTTCATAATTACGTTGTACATTAATATGCACTATATAATTAAAACTTCCTATATCTTTGCAGAAATAATTTTAGTTTCGCTTTTACTGCTTTTAAATTATTTAAATGTCAACGTTTGAAGCATCTTTAAAGTGTACATTGGCATAGATTTGGCGGTGGTTCACCATATCTCACCATTCTCCAGACTGGGCGCAGACTGTCCTTGCAAAGACATCGCAGAAAACCACAGGAAGTGGAGCAGCAGCAGCAGCACCGTCCTCGGTTTGCTGCTTTCCATTCTTCACAACAACATGGAGCACAATCCGAACACTTTATGCGACGGTTCTGTTGCTCATTGTCCTTTTTATCCGATCTGATGCATTAGGGTCATATAAGCCCTTCCCAGCGCTTCTCAGTGATCTCTCCAGAGAGCGCGCGAGGCGAAAACATGAAACATCTGGATACAGGCAGGACGTCACTGCTCTGAAGTCTCACTCTCTTTCTTAATCCCCCCAAGGGGCCTCTGCTTTACTATTTGCAGTAAACTGAAACACATTAACAACTTTTTTTGTGCATATGTTCAAATGCAACCTAGGAAGAGGATGGGAATGCAGGCATCAGGTTAAAAGTTCAGGTACTCAGTCTGTGGGAGGTCACCAAATGCTTTTCTCTTTGTGCCTTTTCTGAAACGAGCATATATTTTTGCAGGCTACATTTATTGTCTCCTCTTTTTTTTCTTCGTTTCCCCCTTTTTTATTTTTGCTAGAAAAAAATCAAACAAACAAAAAAAAAACAAACAACTCCAGTCTTCACTATTCAGTGGTGTTAATGCTCTTGTTCTGGAAGTCAGCTAAAACCTGGTGTGGACCCTGGAGGGGGAGTTATCCTGAAGCTTTGGCTAATTTGTACACATGGAGAGAAAAGACAGAGGGCGGGGGATAAATACAGCCTTGGTTACTTTTGGAAAAAGTCCCTGAGTTCATCTCACTGTGCAATAAAACCACTCTCTTCTGTCTCCACAAGAATTCCCACAGATCTCCAAAAAGTCAGTTAAGTTAAATCCGAGGATCATAACAGATAAATCTAAGACTTTCAGCACCAAAAATGTTAATTATCTACCCACATTTCTTGATTTAGCATTGTGTGAGGATAGTACTTAAAAAAAAAAAACAGATGTCTATACTTTAGGATTCATCAGCCTGAAGGTTCTGTCATCGTTCTGTTGTCAGACTCTTGTCCCACATCATCCACTGCAGGAGATCCATGCAGGGTGGCTAAATGCGATCTAAGGTCTTCTCACTCTCATTCCACATACCAAACAAAACCTCACCTGTGACTCTGACTCATGCCTCTTTGTCTGTAATAACACAATTTAACCCCCATCCCCCAAAGGCTCTAGATGATCTATGTTTTTACTCATACATCCTTTGAAGATCTTAATGCTTTCAGGCCATGGGGGCTGATTAAGAACTTAGATTAAGAGGAGAGCACAAGAGACATTGCAGCAAGCGAGGTGACTGTAGACTGTAAAACATGCTCCTAATGCTTGGCACTGATATGGGTGACTAAAAACCAAACAGATGGCAATGGTTTTTAAGGATGAAAATAAAATGGGGTTAAACGCGAATACCAGTAACTATTCTCACATTTTCATTCTTATAAAAAATAATGATGAAATTGAAGTCGCTGGTTTTTCACACAGAAGTAGAATAACTTTGAGTTTTACACATAAAATAGCATTTTACACTAAAACCTCAAGTCAGAAGGTCACATCCTTTACACGTTTGTGGTTTCCCCCAAATGCCTTGTGGCAACCTGTAAATGGGACTTCTGGCTCTCTTCCAATAATATTTTTTTTTTGGTCAGGCGCGTTCTTGGTCATCATGTTGTCGTCTTTTTCATTGACATATTCCAGCAGTCCTCTGACATCTTCACAGAACAGCTGGATTTGTAAATACGTTTGATAAGCACACACAAACATATATATATATATAGTATTCCAGTATTGCTAATCACTTTAATGTTTGTCAAATTAGATGAGTTAGATTTGTGTTTTAATGTGGCAGAATGGGAATAGGTTCAAGGGGTCAATCATTTGACTTATCTTCTGGCAACAACTCTGCTGACATCCAGTGGTCATGTCCAGCTATAGTATAGAAACATTTGCTTTCAGTCATATGATGAAACAACCAACTAATTTAGATACCCAGTATCAAAACAACAACACAAACTAGGTCAGTGTTCAACATTTCCTCCTCTTTGGTAATTTTAAAGGTTCTATATCATGCTTTTTTTTTTACTTTCAAAATGAACAGTTGGCATTGCCCCTAAGAGGTATTAATTTGATATTAAACATGAGCTCTCCTTTGGTGCTTTTTCTTATCACTTCTGCTTATAAGGTCAATTTTTAGTATGACTGAATCTGAGATCTCTTACAGCCCAAAAAATATTTAAATATTTGCTAAAAAAAAAAAAAAAAGAAGAAGAATATACTGTCAATGTCCAGATTTGCTTATAAAAGAAACACGTATTCTTGACTTTTAGCTTCCAAAACAGCTCACTGATCGTATAAAGTGAGTGTGTCTCTTCCAGGATTAGACTGGTCATCACTGTTCTACATAAAACACTGATGGTCACTTGTATTTCCCAGACAGGGAGCAGCTGCTGCTCACACAAGAAAATTCATAAGGATTACTTAGACATGCATCAAGCAAAATATAACCCTATAGAAAAAAAATTAGATTAACTGAAGCCTCTGTGTCTTTGTGTTTTTCATGCCTCTGCATGCTGTGACAAGAGTGTAAACGGGTGCAGGTTAATCTTCACAAGGTAAACAGCCGCCATTTGATAGCTAATCCCATGTCAGGCTCCATTAGTTTGTCACACAGTGCTAATTGAATAAATCCAGCTGGCAAATGCTGTGTAAAGTACTTGCTTGGACCCTTATAACAAGCTGTGACTTGAACAGTACTCTGAAATATGCATTAATGGTATGGGGAATGCTGCTCAACGAAACCAAATGAGACAATGGCACGTTAGTGCTGGATGTGTTTCTTTCCTCTGGAGGTCAAGTGACGGTCAGATCTCCAAAAGGAACCCCTGACTTGGTCTTTGAACCTACAGTTAGGTTCTTGCCACCTCTAATCTGATCGGAGTCTTGACCAGATAAAGCCCCACCTTTATTTTTCAGCCTCTGAGCTGGCGTTTATCCCAGGACACACAGCATAAGCTGTTGTCTGCTCTTTCATTTGTAACAGGGAGGGGAGTGGGGGCTTAGCTTGTGTGTTTGAGACAGGCGGTCTGATCTACGACTGACCATAGTTTATTCCCGAAACCATCTTTTTATCTCTATTTTCGGTATTTACCGGATATCTGGCATTTCAGGAATCAAAGATGTTGTGTTCATCGCAAATTAGAAGAAGATGGAGGCTGACAGGAGAGCTGCAAGGGATTTGACAAGAGCAGGTCAGTCAGCTTGAGTCCCTTTAACAGAGTAGATTGGAGGGTATCCAATAAGTTGGGCATGTAATGGCAAGTACCTTGACATCCGTCTCACTCTGCTTAATGGTGTGTTTTGATCTGGATGTTATTGCAGATTATTTAGATACAGTTTACTCAAATAAAATGGATTAAAAGAGGTACATTTACAAAAGACACTGGGAACCTGGGAGAAGCATTAAGATTTTAGTATTAAAAAATGATTAAATGCCAACCTTAGAATCTTCAGTAATTATCAGCAGATATTGTGATTAGTGCTTATGAATGAAAAAGGAGATAAGAAAAGCTGAAAGGTCAAAATGAAATAAATAGCAAAACCCACTTTGATAGATTTGAGTATTATACAACAAAGATGTCTTTATTTATGTTCTTTTCGTCTCACAATCTGGTGATGATTCTTAAAAATATATGTGCAGGAGTGCATTAAGAAAAGTCTTCTGACAAAAGATAACATTTGTGTTTGCAGTTTCCTTTCCTTTTACTGAACAAGAACTGGTTTCTGAGGAATGGCCCTCTCAGTGACCATTCATTCAACTCTGTTGAAAGCATTGCTGGTCCTTTTATGTCTGCGCGCAGTTGCAGGTATAAATCCACTTTGCAACTTGCAAAGATTTCCTCAAAGGTGTCAAGAGATTGCCTCTCCTGACATCATGCTTCTGTATCTTTTTTTCTCAGGCATGTCTGGCTGGTCTGAATGTTTAGAGGGTCAGAATGTATTTGTAAAAATAAAAGAAAACAGTCCCTCTGGAGATATTGTCGCTGCGTTTGTGATGGAAACCGGCATGGAAGGAGTTTGGTGGAGTCTGTCTGGGAAGGATGCTCACTGGTTCTACTTAGACGGAAGAAACATCCGGCTGAACACGTCAGATGAAAAGATCCTTGACCGAGAGGTAATGAGGATGTGTTTCCTTTAGCAATACACAGTAAAAGAAAAAACATGTCTCATTACTACAATCTAAAAAGTGACCTTAGTGATAGTCTGGCATCACAGTGAAGGAGTTTTATCAAATCTATTAAACTGATAAAGAAAAAAAAAACCTCCAACCCTGTCCTCAGATCTCACACTTCATCTTGTCAGTTTGTTCCCAGCCAGCTGCCTTCAAGTGGTCAAAGCTGAAGGTCGACCAGATTAGCTGTCTCTCTCTCTGAGCCTCAGTCTCTGCGTCTCTCACTTTATTGAAAAAATACAGGATAAATAAAAGTTGTGGCCCACAAACTATAAGTGTGAGCCTACAAGGTTTGCATGGTCACCATCTACACTAGAGACATTTTGCTTTCTTTTATGTTTAGTTGTTCAGATGCAATGTAGAAATGTCTCTACATTTTAAAGCATCTTACTAAAAGCTGGATTTACAGCAAATGTAAAGTATCCCGATTGTAAATATATTTAAAAGACATTTATCAAAATTAAAAATGGATCTCAAAATTGCAACACTCATAAAGAATTATTTTGAACCAAACAGCTGAATAAGAAGGTTTGTCCTTTAAAAAGAGGCTGATTTGAGTTGATGAACTGTTTTCAACAGCAACGCTGAAAGCAATTACAGAATGACATTTTCATTAGAAATAGACATGAACTGCTGGGTTTAGTCTCTTTAAAATGTGAATACAGATCGTCAACAAAAGCAGATAAAAAGTTGGGCAATAAAGTCAAAATAAAATGTAATAAGGTCACCTTCTCTTTTTATATTTTTATATTTTTATTCATGACATCTACCATTGCATGTTAACACAGTTTGTTTATATGGGCAAGTTTTCAAGCAATATATATTTGAAGCAGAATGGTAAATGTGGTATGTTGTAAAATAGCACATTTATATGTTCAACTGCTTTGCACAAGATCCTTCATGGTAAAAGAAAGCTGACAGGAACCCAAAGTCAAAAGTAGGGAAATATTTTTGTTATTGTTTTTTTTAGGTCTAAAATACACAATTTTCAAATGTGAAAATGCTGTGCAGCAAATTTTTATAGTCCTACGCCTAAATGTTAAGGTCATTTTTCTGCAATCAATTTGAGATAAATTCTGTACAACCTTAAATGGAACAAATACTTTAGCATTATTGATTCAACACCTGAAATCCGTCTTTTGGTAAGGAATGGGAAATAATGCCCTCAGTATTAGCAATATTTATCCAATCAGTTCCAAAAAGTTGTTCATATATGTTCTATTAGGAGGTCTCACAACTAGAAGGAGTGATATTTGACTTTTTGTTAGAGTATTGTTTATGTTAAATTTCATTATACACAAGGATTTCAAACTCCTTTATAAACATTTATATGTTTATCCTCTCCTCCAGAAACTTGGTCCAATCTTAATGGCAGAGCTATCATGTTACGAGCGAGACATGTCTCAGGTACATTTCAAACTTCTTTCCCATCCTTTGTTTCTCTTTACGTCAATCCAGAGGAAATCATAAAAATGCACTTGTTTTGTTTTGTTGCAGACTTTTTACAAAATCACGGTGGAGATTCTCAATGAGAATGATAATTTACCCATGTTTTCAGAAGAAAGTGCCCGGTCAATTACTTTGAGTGAGGTAAGACATTTTAACAAATGAACTGGTACAAACTCAACCTCATATTCAAGTGTACCTCTAAGTTTATGAATCTTTTTCTGAATATCTCTATGTTTTATTCAGCTGACTCCAGTGAATACTGTGGCTTTTACCGTCCAAGCTTTGGACGCTGATAATGATAAGATCATTTATTCAATTGACCAGACATCTGTAAGTTTGACATTTAAACTCCTGAAATTAGTGTATAAATGAGAAAGCAGTCATTGGTTGATCATGTTTCTGTGTCGCAGCCTGACGCCAAGTACTTCAGGATTGATCTGCCAAACAGCGGTGAAGTGATCCTTTCCAAACCTTTGGACTATGAGACCCAAACTCAACTCACCGTCACTATTCATGCATCTGTTTGTAACAAGGCTATTACCTTTTTTTTTTTTCTTTTTTTTTTATAATCCTACAAAGTGTTCATGCAAATAATCCATCTCTGATAAACCCTGCCCTTTGTTAGCAAGCAGTGGCATCCTATAGGACAGAGCTCTGTCTCTAATAGTGGAGATATGGTATCAGAACTGCTTGCAGAATCTTATCTAGGCATGTCTCTGCACTGAGATTGTCTACAGAGATAAGAAAAATTGTTTTTCTTCTTGTGAGGGAGGTGCCAAAGAAAAACAAAAGGAAAACAGATCACACTCCCTCTACCAAAAGCTGTTTGGCATTGGCAGAAAGGATATTGCAAGTTTGTTATAATTAACTGCTTAACCTACTAAAGTATTTTTCTAATTGATGTGGCCCCATTTAAGGGTCAATAGGCTCTATGCGCAGCTCCACTACTTCCTGAATTTAATACAGCTCCTTTGTTTCCTGTCTTTCATGATTGGATGCACTGATTAATCCAGGTGTGTATGACCTAAGTAACTGGCCAGACACACCTGGATTAATCAGTTCGTCCAGTAATGAAAGACAGGAAACAAAGGAGCTGCCTTAAATTCAGGAAGTAGTGGAGCTGTGCATAGAGCCCATTAATCGGGCTTTTCAATAGTATAGGGATGTTGCAAAGGGTTGCTACACAAAAGCTGAAAAACAAAAAAATCAACTAAGCATAAATCTCTTTATTTTTTAAACCAACTTTATGTGTGTCTGTATTGTTTGTTTTCATGTACAGCTTGTGTGGATTTTAGAAAATTCATGATAAATGTAAGTTTTTGATTAAATGTACTTTACCTTAGTATCATGTAACTTTCAAATGTCAACTAGGGGGGTGAGGTTGCTTGAGTACCCCAATGCAGAGATGAGTGAAGCAGAGATAAGTTCTTGTTGGTTTAATGTAAAACTGAGGCAGACATCCAAAAATACAAAGAACCAAAAACCAGAAAATGTTAGGGAAAACTCATGTGGGGAGCCAGAGACGATAAAGACACTAACAACAACAAGGAACCAGCAAACAGTGACTGAACATGAGGTGAATAAATGAGAGACTGAACAAAGACCAGGCTAATCAGCAGATTGGGAGCAGATGTGGACAAAGGAGTCTAGAATGGAGTTAGGGAAAAAGAGACTGACACAAGAGGGCAAGAGAAGGCAATACCTAAGAAATCAAAAACAATCAAAATGACCAGAATAACACAAAATGGAAATGAAAAAATAAAATAGAAAACACTGAAATACATGAATCAATATATAACTGAAAACTTAAATAAGAAAACTTAAACAGAACCAAAAAATGCAGAGTCATGACATCAAATAATGCATGACTTTGCTGATGACACTTTGCTTGTTCACATGTCAGGAAATGAACACTGCTGAGCACTACAACATCAGCACTAACGTCAGCATTACGGTCCAAGATGGAGATGACCAGTACCCACAGTTTCAACCCTGTGTCCTGCTGTTCCATGACGAGAACAGTCGAATTTGTACCAGCCCCGTCTACATGGTCAATGTCACAGAGGGAGAGGAGGTTTGCTTCTTTACCCACCTTGAAATATATCACGCCTTTTGTCATTTTTTCTCTCACACGTTTAAACATGTGACCACTTAACTCTGTCCCTTTCTCACCAAGTGATAGATGTGAGATATATCTGATTCTATCAGCAACACATGTGTAACATTTACAGGACATTCTGCTGGACTTTTCTCCGGGTCCAATTCATGCAGTGGATGGAGACAGAGGCCTCAGTTCTTCCATCAGTTATGCCATTATCTCAGGTACAGCACACAAAATATCACATCATGAGAAATGTACTGTAATTGTTGCATAAAAGTAACTCTGTTTGGGCTCATGTTAGAAGATGAAGAGGGGCATTTCAGTATCAACAGAGAGAATGGTGAGTTAAGACTGACCAAGGGTGTGAAAGACAGACTCCTAACTCCAGTGCTGCGACTTCAGGTCATGGTAAGACTGGGCAGTTTTTTAAAGAATCTTCCGATGCTACATCACTCTACCATGGCTTTCCATTTGTGTCCAGGCGTACCAGAATGACGATCCCAGGAAGTACTCAGTTGCGACAGTGTTGGTCCGGGTTCTGGCAAAGAACTGGTTTCATCCAGAGTTTGAGCTGCCTGAATATCACGGCTTCGTAACAGCTGGAAAGAATGCAGCCTCTCTGGTCAATACGTACGGAAGCAGAGCTCTGATTTTAAAAGTCCTGGATCCAGATTTTGATCATGTAAGGATTTTAAGTATGCACAGAATGCATAGGAAGTACTCATTTCCCTTGAACCAATTGTTACAATAAAAAGACTCTTTCTACCTCATCAGAATACTTTTTGATAGACCAAAGCAGGAGGATTTAAATGACTGATGGTTCTAAATCAGTTCATATCCTTCATACAAATACAACCCTTTAACTCTTTTATCTTTATATAAACTCCAGAGCAACCAAAACTGTCTTCAAAAGTTTTTAAATACAATATAATTATGTGTGATTAGATCTCAGCATAAATACAGGCCAAAGATTAAAGAAAAGAAAACTAGAATATAATACAAAAACTGTAATATAAAGCACAGAGAACACAGCACACAGGACAGGGATAAACTTCTGCAAAGGTTTCAAGGAGAGATCAATTTTAAAACAATATCAAAAACTTTAAAAATCTGTAAAGCCAAACAAGGACATCGTTAATCAGAGAAACAGTGACAGGCCCCCTAAAGATGTTGGAGATGCTGCAACGAACTTCAGCTAATGTAAAAGAACCCAATGAAAGGATCATTAGCCAGCCACCAATAGTCAGACTGATTATTGGTGGATGGCTGATCAGTCATTCAGGGGAAAAAGTAAACAAACAAATAAGAAAAAAAAATACATGTTCTTGTTTAATCAAAACATGTGAAAACTAATTCCAGTGAAAATGATAACGGCAGCATCATGCGGTGGGGATGCCTTTTTTCTACAGGTTCAAGGAAGCTAGAATTTATGCTAATTAAAGCTGCAAAAGACTTGAGTCTGGAGCAAAGGTTCGCCTTCAGGCAGGAAAAAGAGCCAAATCAAAAACAATTACACATTAGAACAGCCTTGATCTAAATGTTTTCAAAAGCAGAATTGGTTAAGAAGATTCATGTCTAGAATTGCAAATCTGTTTGAGAATACCACAAAAGCTAATTCTGCAAAATATGAAATCAGGCTGAACTCATAAAGTATAAAAGCCTTTTAGAACCTTGAGTAATAAATAATAATTTCTTCACTTTACTATTCTTTGGTTAACCACAAAATGATTAGAGAATGAAAATTATTAGAGTTGTTAATATTTTTGCAAAACTCTATAAACTGTGTGAACTTTATTTAAAATGCTCTATTAAAGTTTTGTTCTTTTATTTTGATGACTGATGGGCTTTTCTCCTCACAGGCTTTTAATCCAATGATCCACTTTATGTTTGCTGCAACATCCAACCACACCGACATCTATCAAGTCACACGTGGAGGACTCATAATAGCAAGGACCAGTCATCTCAAGCCAAATCAGAAGCACATCCTGGAGGTAGGACTTAAATATAATTTCCGTCTGTCGTTTTGTTCAGCTCAGTTTAAATCTCACCAACACAAAGACAACATTCATGTTTTACAAATTTAAAACACTGTTGAAGATTACAGCTGTAGACCAGGAATCCGGCGACGCTGCTTATGCTACTGTCACGGTGGAAGTGTTACCTGAAGGACAATCAAGTAAGCTCCTACAATGAAGCAACACTAACACCACTCTTGAGTGGCATGAGATAAAAAAAAAGTACAGCTTTTTCTCTTTTTACACTGTAGTCCCTCACAGTCCTCCGAGAAATGAACGCCTGACAGGCTGCACTGTGGGCAAAGCACTTTTCCTCAGCATGCTGTTCATGGGAGCCCTGGGATGTATCTTGTCTTTGTTGAAGTGGCTGAAGAGGAAATATAAAGGAATGAAAGACCCACTGGAGAGAGGCTGTGTGGCCCAGTGCAAACACCCCAATGTGGTGAGATGATTTTATTTTTCTTTTGCTGGAGTTATTACATTCAATTCCTCCTTGAGATTAGTAAAGTTTATTTTATTAAATCGAATTTACTCTGTAACAGAATACCTGTAGGAATAAGGAATACTTTATTTTAATGAAGGTAATGTAAGATTTACTTGCTTCTGAATCTAAGTTAACATGCATTGGAGGCTAAAATCCTTAAGGCATCTATATTTCAGACTGAAGCAGCAGCATCCTGTAAACGGCTGATCTCTCAAAACTGATCTCTGATTACATTTTTTAATTATCTTATTTTTTATGTTATTACATGTTTATTTTGTGTACTCCTCAAATGAAATGCCCCTGGTAGGATTAATAAAGTGGTCTAAGTCTAAGTCAGCTTCCAGTAGAACAGGAATGCTCTGCTCATTAAAAGGAACATTCAATCTGATTTCTATAGAGTGTTGTAGGCCTTCACTGTTATGAAAAAGCAATAGACAAGAACTGAAGTAGACCAAGAAACACTGTGGAAGGTGTACATGAAGCCAGTAGAACCTTAGACTTAGACTCACTTACTTAGACAGACTTTATTGTCATTTTGGACATACAGAGTGTAAACAAAAATACATTTTCTTCAGTATAGCTCTGAAGACATTTTCATTTTTAAAGTGCAAACCTGGGCTGGTTATTGCACCTTGATAATCAGAGAGAAGAAAATTGTCTAAACAATAAGAAAATCATCAGATTTTCTAAGAACTGAAAGCCCCCATTTTCATTATGTTGACAGCTATGTTAATGCCAGCTTTTCTGTGTCGATACATCCTGAATATATGTTGTACTGTTCTCCCACAGAGTTTACATTGGTTCCAACTGGTAAGTTTTGTATTGAAGCAAATCCTTTCCTTTCGTTTCGTTTCGTTTCGTTTCCTTTCCTTTCCTTTCCTTTCCTTTCCTTTCCTTTCCTTTCCTTTCCTTTCCTTTCCTTTCCTTTCCTTTCCTTTCCTTTCCTTTGCTTTGCTTTGCTTTGCTTTGCTTTGCTTTACTTTACTTTCTACTCATCAGTCAAACCTTTCACTTGCATCCTTTTTGTTCCTTCTGATTTTGTACCTATTTTATTACACCATTAAATAACAACTTTTCACTCTTAATATTCTAAATATTTTTCAAGAATTTTGGCTATAAATAGTCAATAAAATCCTTAAACATTGTGTATAAATAAGTTTCACTGATTGTATTTCATGAAACATGAGTATTTAACCACTGCTGGAGATAGGCACCAGCACCCCTCGCGACCCCACTTGGGACAAGCGTGTAAAGAAATTGGATAGATGGATGGATGAGTATTTAACCTGCATCTCATGTGTTTTCTTCATGGCTACATTTGGACCTTTAAAGTTTTATGAAAGTTAAGAGATTATGAGCTTAAGAAACAACTCTTGCTGATAGATATTGATTATTGGACTCAGAAAACAACATTTTCTAATGGCAGACTCTGATCAGAAAACAGAAAATGAATCAATCGGTAGCTGAAGCAGGTATGAATAGTCCCACTGACAGAAAGGAATTAAACAGAAACTGACATTCCTTCTTACAATTCATCCTTAGGTAAATCATCATACTGCTATGCCTAACATGGAGGAACTTTCCTTTCAAAATGAGGAATATGGAACCTGCAATCCTTCCTTTAGCCTTCCAGACACACCAGTCATTAACACCACTAAGGACGTTGCCGTCAGCACAGGGCCCTCTTCACCCAGACCAGCTTCTCTTACAGAGACCATCATCCCTCTTCCCACCGAAAGTGTGCAAAGCCCAGTGATACTAAACAATAGTCTTACTTCACCAAGCAAAATTTCCTGCTGCTCACCTGAATGTCCCCCAGAGATGAAGAACCTCAGCCCTAAGCATGAGGTAGATGCTGACAGGCAAGCTAAGGAAAATGCCAGCCTACCATATGATGTTACTTCGGACCCTTCTGAAGAGAAGTCTCACACAGATTTGGAACCAGTTGCCAATGACGACATCAAGCCCCCTCCTTTAAATGAACAAGATTTGCAAACAACCTCCTCCGACAACTTTGCAGAGTTAGTCCCAAGCCCATCTTCTCCATCTAGGAGCGAAACGGCTTCCACAGAAACGAACAAGCCGTTACCAGAAACCAATGCGGAGACAGCCCCACAGTTACCATCACCATCCCTTCTGCTCCTCAGAAAAACAGGAACACCTCCTCTCACTCTAGAGCATGGCCCTTTAAAAGCTACTTTGGTGCATATAGATACTTCCCCTACTGACACTCCTCCTGAGTCCCCAGTGGGAACAGAGCAAGCCCTGGATATTGAGGTAGACCAACCGTCCACCTCCCCATGTCATGTTGAAGCATCAGAGTCAGAAGGAGTCGTAGTGAACTCTGAAAGCCCATCACCAGAGAGGAGACCCTCAACAAACCCAGGAAATACCCTTAACAGTCATGAAGAGGAGGATGAGGAGGGTTTTCTTGGTGATGATGACGTGGACAAAAACAGTGAAGGTGAGAAGCTAATTAGAGCGACTGCTTAACGTTATATCCCTTTGATATTCTCATTCATTAAGACTTACATTTATCTTATCACAGAGGCCGAGAGTGAAGATGGAGCAAGTAAAAGGAATCTGGATGGCTAAGACCTGAAAATACATCAAGCAAGATTGAAAACACTGGACTGGTACAGCTGAAGCATGGAGAAGGATCCATACATGCAAGGCCACAGTACACTAAGAAAAGACTTTAAACAACACACAATGAACCTGAGAGTACGCACAAAGCTGACGCTACATACTACAGATGTTTTACAAAAACCAATGAAATTCTAATCCATTTTCACAGCAGCTATCTAAACAGACACACAATTTGTTTTTTGTTGTCATTTAATAATCTGTCTCCATGTTGGCTGTTTCTTTAGGTCCTGTTTACATATTTAATATGGAGAAGTTATGAGAAGCTTTACATGTACAATTAGTGTTGCAATTAGTTAACCCACCCTGATTTAATTTGTAGCCTTGGTCCCATTATTTTCAGTCCTTTCCTTGGTTACCATCATTTCTGTCCAGGCCTGTTTCGTTAGTTAATTTTTTTTTTTATCATTCTGTAAAGGCATGACTACAAAGCAATGTCTATCTTTTAAGTGTTAATGTTCATAGATTGTTTTCATTTATTATTACTTTTGTCAGAGTCAAGTTATTAGTGGAACCAACAATTGTGTCCAGATGTGTATAACGGAATAACAGCCCATATTGTTAATTTGTTAAGATACACTGTAAAAGAGCCAATAATATGGCTTCTAGATGAGGTAAAACTGGCTGGCTGAGGTTCAAGGGAGGAAGGAGGAGGATTTAAGTGACTAAATCTGGCCTGATTGATGGCATCAACAGATGGGTTGGCCTGAGTATTTTAAAAGTTTATGATCCATTCAGTTGCCAGTCCTCTGTTGGGGTTGCCCGGGTGGTGTCAAAGGTTAGAGGACACTAAGCCGGCTGGTTTGAGATCATAGAAAGGCAACAGTAACCAGACCTGAACAGAATACCAGCTCTGAACACACAGTGCGTTCTATTTGACACCAGATGGCCTACAGCAGCAGGACGCCACTCCTGTTAACTAAGACGAGGAGTCTGAGATTTTCCAACAGGCTCAATGGTCTGACAACAAGTTTTTTTATATTCACTCTTTATAATGAAAGTTGGTAATGTCAGTAAATCGGTAAGACTAATTGGTAAAATATTACACTCAAAGTTTGATACGAATTAAAAGGGTTATCTGAATCTATTATCTTTCAACATGAAAAAGCTTTTTACAGAATACTATAGAACAGTCAATTTATTTCTAGATTTTTATTTTCAACAGGCATGGTTAAAAAAAGAAAAAAAAAAGTCATTTTTTAAGACAAATAAAACACCAGTGAACTTAATTTTATGTTTTTTATTGAGACTTTGTTCTCAGTCGAAAAAACTTGACCTGATTGTTAGAGTGCTCCGCTTGCAGGACACTGACTTCATTCAAAAGTCAACGGCCCATTGCTGCAGTGAGCCAGTAAAAAACAAAACAAATACCTGAACATCACAGAACTTAGGCAGACTTAGAAGTTATCGCCAGTGGTTATAAATGTTGATAGTGACGATACATAACAAATGTGTGAGAGGAGAAAACTTTAAGGGAGCAGTCATTTTTAAGAGCTGCTTAATGAATTTTGCTTGGCACACAAGTGAGTTAGTATATGAGCTAAACCAAATAATACTCTAACATAAAAAATACAGTAAAATCAGTCTTCAGAACAGAAGTAACATATGTACACACAATCACATGCACGCACAATAAATGATTATGAAAAAAAGAACAGAGGGGAAGCAGCTTTTACGATTCAACCAAGTGTCTCTTAAGGCTAGTATTAGATTGGATCAGCCAGGTGGACATCCTGTTGTTCTTTAGGTTCTGAGGTAAGATGGCAGAGGTGATCCAATCTAGAACCAACTGTGCCTCAAACTTAGTTTGAATCCTTCATCTTTTGCAAAAGCCTCAAATCTATGTTTAGAACATAGAGTTTGTGACATTATGGAGCAGAAAGAAAAAGTTGCAAAGTGTCACTAAAACGTTTTATTGCACTGAAGCCAAATGGTCCATGTGATTATTAGAATCTAATATGTTGTTCTGGTTCCAAGCAACCATATCACTTATGAAAACATGTTTTTTTTTTAACTTGATGTACTGAAGGACATCCAAGTAGATAGATAGTAGTGTTCTCTGTTTTGGCCAAATTACACAGCCCAGTGCATTTGAAACAAAAACAAAAAAAACTGCAAATCTAACAAAAATAAAAGATCAATTTCTTGCACAGGCTATAAAGAAACAGCAAAGTGTGGGAGAAAAATCAAATAGAGTCAAATAGGAAGATCAACATATTGATAAAGCTTACAGATGTAGGATGTTGTTATATGGATGATGAGACACATTCGAGAAATTAAATAAATTATTGTCCGTGGCGCAGGATTAGGTGAGCTCATCTTGTTCTACACTCTGTGGAAGGAGTCATCAGTGTGGTGAAAAAACACAAGATGAGCACACAGTCTGTCTGTGGAGGCAGCTGGGTGTTAGAACTCGTCGTGTCGAGTCAGAGCCTCCCCAAAGTCGGTGGCCTGGCTGCCAACAAACAGGTCGTACTTGTCGACGATTTCTTCCTTTGTCAGACGGCCATCCTGTGGAGGAGGTAAGAGTCAAATTTAGCTCCCACCGTAATAAAAAATTGACTCATTTCTATACTGTGACCAGCTTATGCGTTACATACTTTATCTGCATCGGACTCGTACACGAGATGCTTCGCTTCGGCCTCGGCATGGTCATAGTCACTGGGTAGGATCCAGTCTCTGGTCTCCTCCTTGTCCATCTTCCCATCTTTGTTTTTGTCTCTGAATTCAGTGAACTGCTCCTTCTCAGTCTTCACCCACTCAGGCTCTGTGTTGTCTCCATCCTGGTTGTACATGTCGCCTGGAACAGGAGACAACAAAACAAAGGATATTAGAGGTGATAGTAAGGCAAATACAGTATTTAAACTTCCAACATATTTCATTGTGAATAATGTCATTAACCAAGGCAAAGTTGTGCATAATTGTGATATGAAAGGAAAATTCATTCAAAAAAAGTTTTCCAAAACATTTTACAAAATAAAAGTCCCAGAACTGTGATGTGCAAATTTGATTAACCCTCAGTTAATCAAAATACTACAAAGACTTAATGCATAAAAAAGTACTAATACTTTTTTTTTTTTTTTTACCTTACTTAAGTAAAAGTTTTGACTATCTATACTTAACTGGGCTAATTATTGTTAGGACAACTTTTCACTTCCATTACTTACATTTTAATGCAATTTCCTGTACTTTGTAGCCCTTACATTCTAAAAATAGACAAATTCTTTCTATTTAATTTCAGCTAGATTTGATCAAGTCAATGTTTAAAAAAGAAACTATCCAGATGGTTTGCTCCATCTAGATGGTGAGGGGGGATTGTGACCAGAGGCGGTACTGCCAAGTAGTTTTTACATGAAAAATAAAGAAAAAAACCTGGAGCATATGAAAATGAAGAAGAGCATCATGTGAGTAGTTTAGCGTGAAGGTGTTTGTATCAAGGGCTATATAGCTATATTGAGCCAAATGTGCTAACCAAAGAAAGGAGTTTGGTAGCCAAGAAAAGCAGACTTATAAATCCATGTAATTGGAAGGATTTTTAAGGTGACTCGATGCAGAGTTGCATATGGCATTGACTATAACATCTACGAAGCACATAGTGTGATCTTTCGCACTATTAAAATACTTAAATCCAACCAGTCATTGTACCTTTGTCTTTATGAATCATATGTTAATGCCCAACAGTACACATAATAAGATTTACGTTTTACTGAATAGTACCAATTTTTAATAAGCATAAATGTGAGTGAAACATGTAGGATTCTGAGTCTCAATTTTTTCGACATCTTAATATAAAACACTGTAATTGTTATAGCCTGTATTTAACTTGTTCCTTTCTGTACTTGATGGAATTCTCTTCTTCTACACATCAATTCAACTTTTTAAAGCAGTTCAGAAACTAGTAATTTAACACTTTTACTTAAGTAAAAAGCTGAAATAAACACTTTTGTTTTGGTTAAAAAAACATAAATACTGTTGACACCTCTGTTTCTCTAGTCCTACCAACTGCTTTTAATGAGGCACAACTATCTAGCCGCATAAACCATCATCTGTAAAGATATTTCTGAGAGTTCAAAGTGTAAACAGGCTTTAAGAACTCACCTATGTATTCATCCAAATCAATCAAACCATCACCATTCTTATCAATGTCTTCCATTGTTTCCTACAGAAAAAATTGGAGATGTAAGCATGGAGAAAAGTCATCAGTTTAAACCTGTATGAGAGTGAGACTCACCAACACCACAATGTCTTTCATGTGATCATATTCTTCAGGGTGAAGAAAAGCTGTGAACTCCTCCTTGTTGGCTTTCATGTCTTTATCAAGGTCGGCCATCTTGAACCTCCTTTCATCACGAGCCATCATCTGCCTGTAGCTGAAGCCGTCTTCTGGATCGGAATCATCTGTAGTTTGAAAGACCCATATTTTCATTTATTTTTTATTTTAAACTACTGTCCAAGTTTAGGAAAGGGAATGCTTCGCTAAAATAGTTTCCATAGAAAATATCTGAAATGTTTAAACACCGCAACATTAATTACCAAGAACGTATCCATATGTGGCATTCTTGTACTCTTCCCAGGACACCATTCCATCCCCGTTGAGGTCATGGCTCTTCCACTGTCTATCCACATCGTCATAGATCCACCTCTTCTGCGCATGCTTAATCCACCTCTTCATCTCCTCCACTGTCACAAAGCCATCTTTATCCTCATCTATGCGTTCTACCAACATCCTGCAGAAAAGTTTTTAACAACACAATTATACTTTGAAGAGTTTAAGAAGTCAAAGAAAAGAGCAAACATAACATTAAAGGAAACGCATAAAAGCATGATTTTTAATTGCTATAGTTACTTATGACTGTTAAAACTTACTGAATGTATATAAAATAGGTCTAAGATTCTTACCCAAGCCTCTCTTTGCTTTCTTCTGGTGTGAGTTGGTCAAAGGTCTTTGCCTCATCTTGTCCCAAAAAGGCTTCGTGGTCATAGTCAAAGTTCTCGGCATCATCGTGCTCTTTGTTGCTCAGAGGGTCATCGTGGTGGATACGGTCCTTTTTTTCCGTGGGTTTACTGGTGGCGTAAACAACGCAGAGAGCGAAGCACATCACAAGCGGTCGCAGCTCCATTCTGAGTTTGTTCAAGCGCTCTCTGCAACAGATAATAAAGCAGAAGTCACAGGAAAAAAAAGGCTGCAGTCATTGTTCAGTCTGATAAAAGCGTCAGCGCATCACTCTTATTTTGGTTTAAATTGTACTTTTGGAAGATAGCACACAATCTCGCTGCACTTATCTCTGCTTTTAACCCAACGCTTCAGAGGACAAGAGTATAACCAAGACTGTACCCAAATACCAAAGATATTGTTTATCTTTTTAAGTTTATACAGTCCTCATATCTTCTACATTTAGTGCTAGGATATAGCAGGCAATATTAAATATGCAACTCAAATGAAAAATTGTCTTATGCCAACTGATCGAGTTGAGGTGACAAACTAATGAGCATGATTGATTTCTTAAAAAAAGTCAGGCAAGCAGCTTTAAAGATTATTGGAAATAATATTTTATATCAAGAAAATATAGATCGTTGAGAAGGGTCTGATCTGGCTTTGCATTAAAATAAAAGACAAAGTTAAAGTTTAGTGAAATAAACACAGAAGGGGGGTTAGATTAGCATTTGGAAACAATATTGCCACTGGAAACAGAAAAGTGCAAAGTAAAACCAAAAACAAAGGTAAAGCTAATTAGGTTCTGCAAATCTGTCCATATATGCAAAATCATTAATAAATCGCCGGAAAACTAGTTCTAAAATCAAATAGACTATGAATGATGGAAAGTGATAGTTTACAATTTAAAAAAAGAAAAATAACTTATTTGTAGGATAAATATATCTGTTCTCTGGCATATTAACCTTGGAAAATGAAATAAAGTAAACATTACAATGCTGATAGAAACTGTCTGGAATCTTTCTTGAGAATTATTTCGCAAGTCTTTTTGCTTGTATTCAATGTTTCTAAAGTAAAATCTAACAATTTGACAGGGTATCAACAAAACCAGAAAAGGACCGTCTATAATGCTCTGTATTTTAATTGTTGCAATTGCAGAACTTAAAACTTGAAATAAAGAAATATAAGAATCTGCCACGTTTGTAATCCAAGTTCATAAAAACAGTCAAGGCCAATATTAAGGTACAGCATTTAAAATTGGGAAATTGTTGTAATTCTATTTACATAAAAAAGACAAAATCTGTAATCTAAAATAAAAATTCTTCTTACAATTTGGCTTCATTTAGTTATTTCTTTGAGATATATTAATACAAGTTAAGAGAGGGTTATTGGTGGTTAAATAACTTGATGGAAACCTTAATTCAAATCAGGCTCAGTACTGTAGAAACAAGACAAAAACAAAAAACATTAAAAAAACAACATTGTGATTTAAATAAACAGGTGTTGTTGGTCTGACTGCTACCATGTCTGACCACTTTCACTGAGAACAAATTTAAAGCTCAGCCAGATTCTGCTTCAGGAAAAGGAAGAACTGAACTGATGTGAAACACATTTATGGTTTATAAAAATCAAACCTACCTAAAAATAAATAAACAAAGAAATAAATAAAGAAAGAAAGAAATAAAGAAAGAAAGATAGATTACTTAATTGTTCCACTGGCTCTGGTGTTTCCAATTTAGCTATTTATCTAACATACAACAGTATTGTGACTAATAAGGACAAAATATTTAGAGGAACAAATATTTTATTTACTATTCATCCACTTTTCACTTCAGACAACTACCCTCATGCAGCTAAATAATGGCACTTAGAATTTCCAAAAACTTATGCCAACAGTTAAAGTTTTAAGTTTATTAAGGTATTTGTTTTACAAGCAATAATACGTACTGAAAAACAAAAACACAACGTAAAATAAAACGTTTTTCCCCCCTAGAACTCTCTTCATTGGGTCGGCTATAGAGTCATAGATTAATGTTACCATAATGTTTAAAACGTCCTTATTCGCACACAGTGGGTAGTTTCTTTTGTTATTATAAATATAGCGGATTACAACAGACCGTTATTTTCAATCCAAGCAACAATTACAACCAAATGCTGGTTTATCCAGTCTGGCTAACACAGAACCTCTCCTGTTTTACCCTCAGTCTTGCCATTTCCATCCTTAAACCAGTAACAATTAATATCTGTATTATAAATCATAGCATTTTTTCAAAAATTGTTACTCCACAATTTAACTCAAAGTAATTTATTTCATCTTATTCCATAATTTAGTAGGAAAACTCACCGGTTTCCTGTCTGGGAGTTCGTCGTTAACGGTTAAGGCCCGCCCCTAGGAAACACTCCCATGCACTTCCTGTGGACAAGCGAGAACTCGACCAATCAGGCTTCGAGAAGGCGAGTGTGATGTCGCCGTCTGATTGGTCCACTTCAGGGGAGCACTGTTGATTGGATTGGCCGAGAACCGCCACGTCCTCAAAGTCAATAACATGTAGTTCATTCATAAAGTGAAACTATTTAGAAGCTTCTTTGAATAGAGAAAACTATTCCTTGATAAATAAATAATAGAAAAAGATTATTTTGTTTTATGGCCCTATGCTATATACAAATTTGTCAGTTCAATAAGTAAACCTTCCGAATAAGCATTTTGGAGTCCTCTTGTGTAAAGGTTATGGTAAATTGGTATATTAATCCAAAATAAAGTTATAGAATATAAAAAAGTATTCACATTGAAATAATTTCTGAGGAAGTAATCGACCAATCGACCAAAGCTGAAAGCTGTAATTTTGCATTGTTTAAATCAATGTACTGAAGTAGCATTCTTCTTTTGATGTTTTTCTTTCATTGGTCAATTGATGGTGAAAAAAAAACAAATGACAAAATATACAACTCATTCTTAGGAAACATTGATTATAACTAACAATAAAAATGCATTTTTGGACCACAATCATCTACCCTGAAGTAACCCTAATTTATATACTATGCTTTCATAGGTAAAAGCAAATAGCCAAACAATATGGGAGCATCAATTTAACGTATTTGCATTAAAATATGCGTTAATGGTAGACTTGTATTGAAATAGATATCCTATTTTATATTGTACAATGAGTCAATTAATTATGGTGCAAAAGATACTTGGCGTTTCGGTGCATCAGATGTGGGCATCAAAAGCCCTGAAACTTGATCAAAACAGCAAAATGTAAATATACATACAAATTTAAATGAAACAAATTCAGGATTTAGCCGGTGTATTTGAGAATTTCTCTTTTAGATATTCAGCAAAAACTGTAGTTCAATGTCTTCTGCAGCTGATTTCCTTTTAGAGATCTTTAAAGTTTTTCTGTTATGCGTTAAGTGAAAAAAAGAAGGCTCAAAGTAGAGGAGGCATAAAAGTATTTTCCTCAAAAATTTGTAACAGATTTTCAATTTAAAAGAAAAACAACTTCTGTTTTGCTGTACAAGTGTATAAACATATAAACCAAGTCCTTAAATGTGCGTCTGAAGCAGATTCCTTATCCTCTCTAAGGGAGGCACAATATAAAATGTCCATCTCAGCCCATTGCAGAGTCCTCCAAATCTGTGTTGTTCCGACTTTCTTCTATCTTGTTATGTGTGTCGTCTTCCTCAGCTTGATTAGACAAACAGGTTGAGTCTTGTGTTTTGTCATCATGACCTTCTGCTAGGGAACAAAAAGGCAATCTTGACTTTTTAGCAATATTATATATTACTTATATTACTACAGGCATTACTGTGATTTATTGCTGATAGAAAAACAAATTGGTTTAAACAGCTGATGAAATAAACACTCAATATAAACTCAATTTTGCAACAGATTAGCATAAGCATTTCTTTAAGAGAGAAATCAAAGATTTTTTTAGTAACTAAAAACCAGATAATCTGCCTGACCTGTAACCACGTTACCCTCCTTTTTCTCAGTGAGGAAGATTCGCTGCATCCGCAGCTTCTTCACTGTGTTGCACATGTATTTGAGGCCAGGACTGCTGGTTGCTTTTCCTGCAGGAAAAAAAAAAAAACACAATTCCACACTCCTTTGAGCATTACTCATTTACAGAATAAATGATGGGCATTTAAATCACTTGAGCAGATTTTCACCTTTTTTTGGTTCCTCTTCAAAAAGTACACAAGTTCCCAAAGTGTCTGAAGAGAGGATAAGATGTTAAGAATATTTCACTTTACAGTATGCTTTTAAAAGATAAATGTTTGATAATACTCTGAAGATGTTTTTTTTTTTTTTACATAATCTATTTTTCTAACACTTTGATAAATACAATTTTTAAAGCCTACAAATAAAGATCAAGGCAATTAAACAAAGTAATAAAATCAGCTTTCATCTCAAAATTCTGACTTCCCTTCTACGCCCATTTTCTTTTCAAATATTGACCCTAACATTTTAGCTCAGACTGACCCTTCTGGAAAAAAAAGAAAAGAAAAAAGAAATCTAGCAAAGTGGGCTAAATTACCACTATAATCACTAAAAAGAAATCTTAAAAAAATTACCTGGGAGTGGTGTGGATTTTACAAATACATACATACATACATACACACACACATACATACACACACACACACACACACACATATACATATATATTCTATGTTTGCTCTTACCTTCATATTCCCCTGCAAATACATACTGTCCAACTTGCATCATGGGCCTTTCACTGTCTACATCCTATATAAGATATGCAGGAAAAATAAAATTGAAATTCTGAAGTTTATAGAGTTATCCAAAATTTACTTAAATCCAAAACTGAAATGATCATAAATCATTTAATAACCAAAAGCTCACCAGTATCTTACAAGTGCTTTGACACTTGGACAGAAAGTCATTGTTGATTATTCCAGAGAGTTCCACCACAACAAGCTGCTCCTACACACAACAGGGCAAATTAATGTGCTGGAATAAGGAACTCTAGTTTACAGTAAAAACAACTTTTTGTAATGCATGCATACAAAATAAACCTGAGAGGACATGCAGTTTTGTAATCAAGTCTGGCAAAATTGACACTTAAGTTAGAGCCTGAATTATAGCTGCAGATTTGGAGCTCCATTAAAGGGTTATTTCACAGCATTCAATAACTCTGGATAACCTTTGATTTGCTTTACCTACAGTTCAAAGATGGATGATTTGTATCAAACACGTTGCATTTTCTTAATTTGATAAAACTAATTAAGCGTTTTAAAAGCGCCTTTGGCTTTTCACCAGCTTAACATAGGATTATGTTGAAAATCTACAATAAAAGGTCGTCAAAAATTGGCATAATTGAACAGGTTTCATCTCGTTATAAAACCTTTATTCACATTATTAATACCATGGAGATTATTTAAGAAAATGGTTTTTTAATTTGAAAAACTGGGCAAAATTTTTATTAAAAAATCTGGTTTCACACATAAAAAGGCTAAATTGATTTTCAGAGGATGAACTGCGTTTTGCAGAGTGTCCAATGCGTCTCTAAATATCCAAATCTGGTTTAAAACATTAAACGCATTTTAAATTTCGCGCAGATTAAGTGACGTCACGTTCACTAATTAGGAAGCTACGAATCGGATAGCAACTTTAGCATCCAAATGTAAAAACATATAATAAACATTCACTGTGTAATGAGAACAAACGGTCAAACAATTCTGGAGTTATGCTCAAATAACATTCGTTTATATAACGTGAACAAAATGCAACAAACAATACAATAAACTATTAAAAACTAACATTATCCAATTTCTTTGGCTATTAGCTGCGTTAGGCTAACAACGTGACTACTATCTAAACAAAATGCGATCAGTTACTGTGATTAATACCTCTTCTTCCCATTCATCTTCCATCTTCAAACACTTGAAGTAGAGCAAAGATATAACAGATTACAGAGATCACAAGCTATCATGAATTGTAGGATTGTATTGTGATAAGTACGGTGGCCGAGAGGAGACTGTTTTTGTAGGCGAGGAACTCCAAGTGACATCTTAATCCACTAGAGGTCACTGTTGTTTCGTTTTTTTTGTTTTGTTTTTTTTTCATAAAGGTAAAATGATGAAAATAATAAACCGTGGTTTTGTACATTTCCTATTCTAA
>NW_015150752.1:466805-513379 GCF_000732505.1 Cyprinodon variegatus
CCCTACTGCAGCAGGCCACAGCCGTGGAGATGAGAAGATATGAGATGAGATGAAATGAAATAAGATGATATTCCTTATTGATCCCCAAGGGGAATTTCATCCGTCAAAGGCAGAGGCAACAAAAATAAAATGAATAAAACATCAAACGCATTCAAAAATAAACAAATGAATCATAATAACAATGAAAGATAAACGATCACACAAACAGGCACTGTCTGATCAGGAAGAAAATTAAATCAGAAACAAAGTAAAAAGAGGGATAATTGTTCTTGTGAGCAAGAACAAGCCACATCTTGATGAGATATTTGAATAACATATAAAACTTAGAGTTTTTATTATCAAATTAAATGCTTTTTTTTTTTTTTCAAAATCATAGATTCTCTAACTTTATTGCACACATTCAACATTCACATATAGAACCAGGTAATATTGGTTTGTTAGTATAATTTCATTAAAGTTGTTATTAAGAGATTCCTCTTTGTCCCTTTTCCGATGAGAAATCAGTTGCTGATAACAAATCTGGCCAGTAAAAAACTTTATTACGAAAAACAATAGACAAGAAAAGAGGCAGGTTGCTGAATTTCCATCAAACCTTCTGACGATTTCTCAATACTGAAGACATTCAATAAATATTTAAACTGACACTTCTGGATTTATTTTTCAGATATCAAAATGATTTTTCATTCACTAGCAGCAAGCTTGACATAGTGATCGAATGAACCTCCATAACGCCGTAGCTGTTTTAAACATGCTATGACAAAGTCAGCACATCAGCAGGTGCTGACACTGAGGTTTAACAAATGAAGCCTTTCTGCTCTTGCCCCTTTATGCAGCTGCAAGCTCCTCTTCTGCAATGATCTGAAAAGAGTTCAAGAACGGACTCCCCAAAATGGAGAACATTAACAACGCATTATGAAATGCCTACAGCTTTATTAAAAGTATTGTTACATTACAACAACAAACACAGTTTATATATCATGTTTTCAAGGTTACGGGGAAGTGGAAGAAAAAGGACAGAGGGATTTTTATATTTCTTTAATACATGAAGTGTTGCATGCAACTGATTAGGTTAAAAAGGGAGTGAAATTGTGTTTTAATATTTTTGCTATTGAAACCACACAGAATCCCAAGCAAACTGACTGAACATGAGCCATTTAGTACAGAAGAAAGAGCATCGCTGGATTGGAAAAACTGGTAGAGACACACCCTGCAAGACTTGCAGCTGTAACTGCAGTAACAATTGGTTCTCATAGAGAACCTACAAACCTACTGTTGTTTGTTACTTAGTCACATTAAATCAGTGTGCATTTAAAATCGGACAAACTATTACAAAGTGTACTGAAAAAATGCAAGATACTGTATGTTATGGAAGAAAATATGAAGTTTATTCATGCATATTTAAGAAATAAGAGCGCACTTTGTTTGGACTTTCTGTGATACCTTAGAAATTGTACAATTATTTCTCTGCATGCAGCGGCCATCAAGGAGCCATAAAGCTTAGAAGGGATACGTTTTGTGGCCTATAAATACCTGTGTGAATGTAGCACAGGTTGATGGAGGCAGTACATTGCCTTTGAAGAGGGATAGCAGGAGAGAGAAAAAACATCTTAAATCAGAAACAGGCAAACCAAATTAAAGGGGGTACAAATCCCCCATGTGTATGCTCCCTCCCCATTTCTGCCCTATCATCTATCTCTGGACCATGGTGGGGTTGTCATGTCGACCAGCCCACAAGTTACTATGACAACGGCTCGAGGGGAAGCTCTTGCTAGTGAGGATATTGCCTCCTTGGGGAAGCAAGAAGGACAGGTGGAATGTGAGCTCAGACAAAAGGACTTACAGACACTGAGGAGGCGTTAAATGAATGAAGAGGTCAGGCTGGAGGATGTTAACAGTGAGTTTGGGTGTTAACAATTAGAGTTATGCAAACCAAGACACAGCATCAAACTCTCCAGTAGTAAAGAAGTTTCTCCCTGCTAGACACGGCCAGTGCCTCTTACTGTATATGATGTATTACACTTTCAGGTTGGTGCCATACCCCGGGGCAGTAAGGGTTGTGAGCAAGGGAGGGAGTGACATTAAGGACCCTCCAAGGTGTCAGATTGGTCCCCAGTTTCCCCCACTTTTTGTCATATAAATGTCATAAAGACAAGTTTGGAGTTGGGAAGCTTTTCGGCTCTCCTTCTCTGCCTGGGGGGTATCACAGTGGTTAATTGCCCCATTAGCACTGACAGGGTAAATTGGTGGAAGGGCTAACTATATATTTCAGTGAAAACAACAAACGCCTGGCATACAGCCGAGGACATGGCAGCACAGCTCGAGTTACTGCACATCCTATCCATGTTTGTGTGAAAATTATGTAAACAAACACAGCATGTTGTAGTATTAATAAAGCCAAAACTGTTTCACCTTTTGTCACAACAGCCTCAAATTTGAATTGTATTTCTTTAGATTTTCTAAAATCGACCATCACAGACTGGTGCATTATTGTAAAGTGGTAGATAAGTGATCTATGGAAATAAAACAGATTTACTAATAATAATTAGAAAAAACGTGGATTGCATCTGTGTTCAATCAAGCTCAAATCAAGCTCAGGAGACCTATAGGAGAACATTTATCAATACAGATTGAACCCCATAGGATGATGCTGCCACCACCATAATTTAAATGAGGAAAATGAGATGCAAATTTAAAAAAGAAAATGCATATTTATCTTTTGCTTCATTATTTTTTTTTTAAATACTAGAATTAAGTGACATTTATGGCAATATGGGAAAGAGTTCAAATTATATAAATATTCCTGCCCTAAGTTAGTTAAAATAATATAACAATAAATGTATAGAAAAAGGCATCATACGTGTGGCGAAAACACAAGGACAAATACTAACCAATGTGGAGGATTCAATAAAATAAAAAAAAAATTGAGGAATGTTTAGTTATTTAGGCTGTTAGTGCTCTACCCTCCATATCTACACGTCTCTATAGTGTAAAAAATGGGGGTACATACACCATCATTTGAGTATTCCTGCAAAGAAGGACAATATATTCTAATGAAATGCTGATAAACTGAATTATTAAAGCCAAATATTTTGCAAGAACAAATATCACAGCCCTTAGTCAGCCAGAAAAAACACTAACAAAAAAAAAAATCCAAAACATAATGGTCGAAATGTATCTGATACATTTTTTCTTACTCTTTTTTAGGAAAAAGAATAAATTTTTTTGTTTTTGTTGTGCAAAATAGCTTATCTCACCACCAACTGACGCACCCCGCAGTCTGGACCATAACGCTGGAACTCATGCTGCCATTCATTGTCGTTGTCTTCCGTTACGAAAAATGACAAATTGTCTCCGATTTAACGGCAGCCATAACAAGAGAAAAATCCATGTTTGCCTAAAGACAACAGAGCAGACAGTGATTTATGGTTTTGATAACCTGCAGTCTTTGATACAGGCCTCTGCAAGATCATAACTTCAAATGTGGTCCAATCGTAAAATATTTATGTTTCACAGACGCACGAGACAAATCATTTTGGCGCTAAATTAATTGGGGAGAGAGGGGGACAATGATTTAAGTTTTTACACATTTATAGCAGGAAAATTAATTTTCTTTTATTGTAAAATAAGACAATATCTTCATTTCTATCATATATTCAAATAAGGTCTTGGATAGCCGTTAGTATTTTCAACCTTATGTGGATATAGGCCTATTACACATTATCTCTCATTATTTGAATATTTTTAAAGAGCATACATTTTGAACTTAAAATAAATGCAATGTTGACTATTTAAATATATGGGGGATCGACAGATTGCACATCCAGCGTGAAATCCACAATAGCATTATCATAACAATGGAACTGAGTTGTAAGGTCGGACGATCGGAGAAGGCGGATGAAAAATAACGCCCTAAAGGTCTTGTCTAAGGACAAACATTGAAATGGACACGTCATTTTTTGATTAAGGTTCTTTTTTTTTTAATTATTATTATTTTTCAGGAAGATGGAAATTAAATCAGAGATACACTCTGCCCAAACAGCTGAAGTAAAATCAACAGCGCGTCCGCTTTACGCAGTTATTCTTTTATTGTTGCATTAAATAATTTGAGATATTTTAAAAGGAATATTACTTTTCTAAAATTGTTTTAAGATGTTAAATCCTCAACTTTCATAAAACAGATCCTTCAAGTTCAGATATTCAGTTATTTTCTGGAAAGTAATGAGGTGCGTTTTATGTCTAAGAATGGACCTATGATTGGATATTGCATCTTTTCTAGGCTAAAAATGTAAATATGAGATATTAAAAAACGTCCTGCGGGGCCTGGGAGGGTGAGCGGGTTTGTGAGAATGAAAAGAAAGAGACATTTTGGTGCAGGTCGCATTTTTTGTTTATAGGAGTAAAATTTTGTCTATTTTTTCAAGACTTTCCATTGTAAAAAGCGTCGTTTTCAAAAATTTTGTTTCTGTTTTTGCTTGAAAAAAAAGCTTCAAGCTATATATTTTTGTCTTATGTGATATTATTAAATAAATCTAAAAGAGAATTTCCATCTATATATTTTCACCAAAAGTCACGATTTTACCTGTAAAATACACTTTTTCTATATTTTTCCTCTTTCTAAAAGCAGTCTCCGATGTGAGCTCTCCGCCTCCCAATTCCTCCCTCCCTCTGCTCTCCCTCTCTCTCTTCTCTCTCTCGCGGAATCCTATTGATCCAAACGGGCTAATTAGCGGTGTCTGCGCAATTACGCACATGCGCACTGCGCATAATCTCAGCCATTTTTTGAAGGAAACTAATTAGCAGGAATAAAGAGCCAAGTGTTTTTTCCTCCCCTCAGTGATCAGAACTCATTCTACCTCTGGAGCTCGCACAAACCCCTCCGTCCCCATCTCTTCTGTTTACTACAGCCACTCTATGTAGCTTTAATTACACTGTTGTTTTGAAACAACTTGGACCCCGCTGCTCCCTCTCTCCAACCCCCCCTCTCTCCTTTTCCCCATTTTTTTTTCTTCCTCTTCTTGGCTCCGTTAAAACACAGCAAAGGATCATTCATAAGGAATGAGCGGATACTCCTTACGATTGCTTTCAGGACGACTCGAGATTCTGCGTGCGGAGCTTTGAACCGGAGGAGCTGCAGAAATGTAAGTGCGCCGTTTGTTTACGATGATCCGGGGAAGCCGAGGGAAGCGAGCCGGGGAAGAGAGGGAGGGAGGGGGGAGCGTTTGGCCAGTACAGCCTGTATTTCTTACGGATCCAATTTTTGTTGTTACGTTTGCCAATCAAATAACCTGTCACGTAACTTTAGTGTGGTTTCAGTTGAATCAGAAAGTGCAAATCTGGAGTAGGGCGCAGTGTAAACAAAGGCAGAAGTGGAAGACTCGGATAGTCGATCCGTGAACTATTCAAGCTGATGTCTGTTTTTCTTTTTAGACAAACCCTCCCTTTGCTACGATGGTTCCGAAAAAAATAAATAAAATAAAAAAATAATATATATATATATATATATATATATATATATATATATATATATATATATATATATATTAGTAATTTACCTTCTGGGTTTTTGGAGATCAACTTCCATCTACATATTCTTCACAAATAACATTATCCAGCTTTAAATCCATGTCCTATACTAAAAACAAAACAAAAAACAAAAAAAGTATAAAGCACACAACTCTTCTCTGCTGGCTCTCATCCCCTTTCATATCCCTGCCTTTCCTTTCTGTGCTGCACACTCATACACCCACACACACCTATTCACACACACACACACACACACACACCCACACACCCCAACTAGGGAATCTATGCTTACATGTATTATTTTTTTTGTTACATTTTTTAAATCATTGTTGTGTTATTAACCAATAACCAGCATGTTATATGTATTAATATTTAAACACTGCTATAAAACAGCCTTAATGGGCCTGTAATAAGCTCATGCATGTTTAATCTCAGGTGAGTGTTCTTAATTGACATAATCAAAATGTGAAGCACAAAAGGATGAGCACTCATTAACACACACAAATGGACAGACACACACACACCCATCGTTAAATGATGGTTTCCCGCACTTGTGATCAATACAGAGCCAGGAATGCTTGTATAAATAGTTACATTGCCGATAGACCCCAGGTTATTGATTGCAGTGTAAATGAAAATCTTTATCAGATTAGAGGCTGTTCTCAGCTGCTGGCAGGCCAGGCTCGGCCCCCTCAGTGATCGCTGGGCAGGACAGTGGACAGCTGCAGTGGGCAAGGGTCTGTGGCCTGTGACATAAACACAGTGCATTAAAGCACTATCAGGGTGCCGATATGAGCCATATATCTTGAAGCTGCAGAGAGAGATGAGGGGGTGGGGGCTGGACACAGACGAGAGATGGGGGTGCTTAAGAAGGAGGAAGAGGGGGGAGGGTTTCTTGAAAAGGAAGGTGAAAGGGTAGATGAAGGTCTCACCTTGATTAAAAAAAGGTCAGTAATGAGATTGTGAAACACACATGGACTAACAGATGTCAGTGAGGAACTTCTACATCTATTTTTTAGTGCATCTGCAAAGTAAATAATTGTTTTGTTCATGCTATAAAAGCAAATTGTATTTTAAATATGTCAGCCATGATCTAGTTATGGATCAGAAGAAAACCTCTTTTAATTATGCTGACTTTTTTTTTTTACTTGAAAATTAACTACAAAAAACCTTTAACCTATTATATGAACTATTATGAACCAAAGACATGCAAATAGTGTTAAAAAACTAGGGCATAGATTTAATGTCCATAAGTGCATATTTTATTGAAAAAAAAAAACTCAATTTCTCAAACAAGTTTAACAATATCAAATAAAAGATCATAGTTTTGAATAGGTATTTCAAATTTTATTCAGGGCTGGTGAAAACCTTGGTCAAATTAAGCATAAATCCCACAAATTGGCAAGAAGGAGTTTAGCATGTAATACCAAGATATCCTGTTGTCTTACAATTAGTCTTCCCAGATGCAAAGTGAAAGCTGCAAAGACTAATATACTGGTTATAGTAAGTGTTCGTGTATCTTCTGTGCGGCATTTTCATGGAAGCCCTCTAGCTCTAAAGCATACTGTTCTCTATTTAATCCTATTCCCTGAGGAATATTACAGACCTCCAGTGAAGCCTTTACCCACATTCCTCTACCCAGTTTAGCACTCATGCTATTGATTTTCCCATTAAGGGCTAACGCTAACCCCTGGGTAACCAGCCTTTGGATTGTGCACTGTGAATGTTGTATTAAACAGATGTTTTCCAAGGAATCTGATCAATGACTCCACTGTTATGCAATGGTATTAAGATTACTCATGGATTTTTTTCTACTTTTTCTCTCTATCTTCTGTCTGTCCAAAAAAAAAAAAAACAGGTGGTCTTGTAATGTGCGACAGCTGTAGCCTCTGGTATGGACACCGGTGAGGGAGGAGGAGGGGATGGAGGGGGAGGAGAGGAGAGAGATGCTGACCTCAGTCCTCAGGCTTTATCTCTTCCTCTCCTGACCCTGGCGGTCATTCCTGAGCAGGGGTCGTCGTCCTCTCATACCTCAGCCATTGCCCCTGCCAAAGAATCCCTGACCCCGCCTCAGCAGGGGAAGAGGGGCGCAGAGGGGTCCAAGGCTGGCGAGGGAGGAGATGAGAAAGAAGGTGGCCGACATCCGCTGGAGAATGAAGTGCAACAAAGGTGTGGGTTTAAAGAAGACTTTGCGGAGGGATGTCTGTCAGGGCAAAGGAGAGATGAACGTAAGGTACATGAAGATGTGGTAGAGGCCTCACATACAGGGGGCCTCCCAGCGGCCCTCAGCAGCAGAGGCAAAGAGGAGGGTAAGGAAGAGGAGGAGGCCATTTCAAACCAAAGTCAAACCAAATCCAAATGTTCTTTATTACCTCAACAGAGCCAGTACAGCTCTTCTTCCAGCACTGCAATGGCCAGTGGCACACTCGACAGCAAAACAGCCGCCTCTCCAAAGCCCTCCCACACTCCCTCCTCTTGTCCAAAGCCCTTCCCTATTTCTTCAGTCTCTCCAAAGCACTTCAGTTGTCCATCATCCTCTTCCTCCCTGCTGAGCGAGACAGAGGTAAAGGACATTAAGGGAGATCAGGGCTGGATTTCTGGGTTTCCACAGAGCTTTAGATCCCAGCAGTCTTCTATGGCTTTTCCGCTGGCAGGTATAGAGCCTGCTGGTGCACCAGAAGATGATGTGCTGGCAGGGGTTCCTCACACTTCCATTTCCAACGGAAATGGTGCCAAAGCTCCAGAACCAAATGAAAGTCAGTTAGACACAGGAATCGAAGACGAGAAAAACAAAGAAGAAGAACAAAGAGAAGGTGTTCCTAAAAACCTCAACCAAGAGCTTTCTAATAACTCACTGACCAGCCACATGACAATAATGCACTCACGCAATTCTTGCAAGACTCTCAAATGCCCAAAGTGTAACTGGCATTACAAATCTCAACATACTCTACAAGTTCACATGAAGGACAAACATCCAGAGACGGGTGGGCAGTGTGTGTGTGGCACCTCCGGGGGAAAGTGCGTCTGTGGTGGCGGACCGCAAGGTGTGTGTGGGTACTGCACTTCGGGGAAACCTCATCCTCGTTTGGCACGAGGTGAAACCTACGCCTGTGGCTACAAGCCCTACCGCTGTGAGGTCTGTGACTATGCTACTTCATCAAAGGGCAACCTCAGCATACACATGCAATCTGATAAACATCTCAACAATGTTCAAAATGGGGGACATGCAAATGGTCACATGCAAAGCACTCTCAATAACAACAGCAACAAGTCTTCTGGTGGTCACCCAGTGGATGAGCAGCCATACAGCAAGTTACCCCTCACTATTCCAACACCCACTGCCCAGCCTGCTAAAATTACATCACCTGCCCAACCTCACTCTCATGGCAAGCGGTGGCGATGTGACGTATGCGACTATGAAACCAGCATTGCCCGCAACCTCCGCATACACACTACAAGCGAGAAACATACGCACAACATGCTCCGGCTTCAGAGAGGCTACTACCTGTCTCACTGTAGGGGTCTGGCCCCACATCTTAAACACCTGCAAAACCCAGGTGAGGAATTTGTTGTTCAATTTATCCTAATATCACTTATTAAAAAATAATTAAGAATTAGTAAAGTAGTATTAATTTTTATGCTCAATTGTAGGTGGTGAGCTTACCTTGAACATGAGACTGACTGGTCAGCAGGTGACAGAACAACCAGTCACCCTTGGGTCTACGCTTACTCCATCACCATCCCCCTCCCCATCTCCTCCTCCAGCTCCCTCTATGTCTCCAACTACACCCCTTTCCCAGGGTGTGTTCCAATGCCTTGTTTGCTTGTGCTTTTCTTCCGACAGCTTAGAGTCTGTAGAGAAACACCTTAATGCGCCCCGCTCCTTGCCTCAGTCTGAGTGGTGCTCCCTTGTAGCAGGTGGTTGCCACTGTAAACTGTGTGGCTACACCACCCCTTTGAGGGCCAACTTCTCCTTACATTGCCAGACTGACAGACACCGCACCCGTTACCAGCTTGCTGCTCACCTCCAGGAAGGTGGAGACAGGGGTCAGGAAGGCGCTTCCCTCATAACTAAGGGAAACCCTGTCCAGCTGCGGTGTAACCTGTGTGACTTTGTAACAAGCAGTCTGGAGAAGCTACAGGGGCATTCCCTCACTTCAAACCATGGGCTGAGCTTTCGGGTATACAAGGTAAGGCTAAGAACCACATTTTATCCTATTCTGGCTAAAAATTATGATTGCATACCTCTCACCAATTAGAAGATATCTATGTAGAAAGCTGTTTTATAATACTATAAGTAAAGTTGCATATTTTGTTCCCTCTCTACTTTAATTTCAGTTCCTGCAGCAGTATGATGGTGAGGTTGATGGAGGTTCATGGTTGTTCCATTGTCTTCTATGCAACCACTCCTCTTCTTCTAAACTGCAAGTACTAAAACACAGTCAAACATCAGCCCATCAACAAAGAGAAGGGCTACTGCAGCTGCAGCCAATGGGCGGAGAAGAGCTGGCAGCCATTTTTACCATCAGAAAATCCCAAAGTGGCATACCAGGTGAGAATATGAAGTGTAGGGTAGTCATGCTAGAATCTAAATGTAACATTTAATCAAAACACCCTGGTTCCCTGTTCAATTAGATTCAGTTCTACTCAGTTTATGTATATAGCGCCAACTCACAACATATGTCATCTTGAGGCACTTAACAGTCACAATTCCACCAGATCCTGCAGTTATTCAAGCTGATTGCATCGACTCAATGACTCTTAAGGTGACAATGTATGGAAACATTCAAACTGACTGAACTGCATGGCCTCATTGACATAGTGTACTAGAAATTATCCGTTCATATGATGGGGAGTGAAGATTGGAGGAATAGCATAGACATTGTGACGTGCACTTGGATGAAATAATAATCTAATTATTTAAAAAATATTTTTCCCAACACTGTACAAATTCCAGGTAAAGATCAATTTGCAATACTTTAAATTCCATGTTTTAAACTTGCATAGTTCCAAAAGTTCTGATCAGTTCCCATATTTCTCACATTTCCTAGAATGCATTTTACTGTCAAAATTCCATAGTTTTACCACCCTTTAAGAGCAACAGACAAAATAATGCAAAGTATAGCAAAATGTGATTGTATCTATCATAAAACAGAAAAGCAATAAATCTATATACTGAGGCAAAAATAATAATGACAGTAGGTATCACAGTATTACATGCATTTATTGTCATTTTTATATTTCTTTCATAGATGTAAAAAAAAAAAAGAAAAAATAGTTTTTCAACTATAGCTTTAAATCAGTGTTACCCTAATGGGCTTGTTGGGTATTCATTTTTAATTACCATGCCATGACTGGCTGTATTTTTCACTATATATATATATATATATATATATATATATATATATATATATATATATATATATATATATATATATATATTTTTTTTTTTATCTAAGCAAAGACGGAAAAAAAAGCAGTAGCTTTTATCAACCACCTGACCAGCATTGTCAGCTGGCTGAAAGAAGCGCAGGAGATGGGGGGCAGACAGCACTACGTTGCTATACGCTCAATGCAACCAAAAGAAAACCCCAGTTGTTCCAATTCATTCTCTGGATTCCCGTTAATATCCTTTTAGCCATGCAAACTGTTTTATTTAAAATTTGGTAAAACATTTTAAACCTTTATTTATCTTGATAGCAGTTAACTGCCTATGCCTATGTGTGGGTGGATTTGATTTCATGTTGCGAGGGATTGTTGACGCCAGAGAGTAGACAGAGAATTGAGATGAAAACTGTGAGAAAATGAGCAATGGCTGTTGCTGGGATATTGATCAAACAAAGCGATTAGTCAATACACATCCTTGTTATATCCCCAATCACCCCTGACAACAGCTAACTAGCACCTGCTAATCAATGGACTAAAACAGATCAACTGGAAAAAGACTGTAGGAGGCGGAGATTAGTCATTATTCTACAGGCTGCTCAAGATAAAAGCTGTATTTATATTGTCTGGAGTGTGTGGACTGTGTAACCCCTGAAATAAGTAGTTCAACGCTTCATTTGTGAAATTAATCTATCCTTTGATTTAATTCGCTCCAAATGAAGACTCATTGAAATGAGCTTGTGTGTTGCCAGTCCATTTTAGGTCTACTCCACCTCTGAGAGAATCTAATGCAGAATCAATGTGTGATCGATAGGGTTTGCAGGCAATCAAGAAGAATGAAGTGTTGCTAAAATACATGGTCTTCTTGCAAGAGGCTGCCTGAAGAATTATATAAATGGCAATAGGCATGTTTGTTAGACTGCATTACATAAGCCTCTGCGTTTGCATACCATAAATGTTGTCTTGTCCTTTACTAGGAGAGCTTACTGAGGACATGGAGACTTCCAGTGAGACCAGCACTGATCCCTTGGATACAACCAAAGACAAGAGTTATTTAGGAGGGAAAACAGCCGAGGAAACGGGTATTGCTGCTCATGCAAATCATTAAACATATATATGCAAGTACCTCAAATAAAATATTAGTTCTATATTAAATAGCTAACCTAATGTTCAAAATTTTACTTGAAGGAAAAACAAAAGAACAAGAGAGAAGAGATTCAATGCCTTTGGGAAAGCGGCCGCTTTCTTTACATGAGGAAAAGGAAACCCCAACCAAACGCCCCAGAACACACCAGCAAAATGAGAACCAGCAGGTAGGCATTTGAAATACTTGACAAAATATAACACCATATATATATGTATATATATATATGTATATATATATATATATATATATATATATATATATATATATATATATATATATATATAGCAATAAATGCATTATTAAATTATAACACTTCATGGATGATTTCTTTTTTACTAATTCAAGTTTTTCAATTTCAGACTGTCCAATGCCCATTGTGCCAAGTTAGACTCCCATGTTCAAACCTTCGACTGCATCTAACACAAGTGCACAGTGTGGCGCAAGACTGTGTAGATAAGCTCATAAGTGCGGTAAGCATGTGTAACTGTGTATTTGTTGCCCTTGCATTTATCAGGAAGTAAAATAAAATGAGAAGCTGAAGCAATGGGGGATGGTGGGGATGGTTGAAATGTAGGGAGACAATTCCATTAAGAAGGCACCGGAGAGAAAGGCAGCCGCTTTTTTTTAATGCATGTTTAAGTAGCTCCTCGCTATCATCTTTGATGCAGCCGCGCGTTCTCTTTGGATGTGTGTGTGAGCATCTTGTATAGTGGAAAGAGAGTAGGTTTGAGTGAGTGAGTGTAGGAAAAGCCAGTCTTTCTATAATGCATGTTTAAGTAGCCCTCTATTACCAGAAGTGCAGTCAAGCTAAAAAGGGGCCCCTGTGCTTTTTACTGTGTCTCTCCAACTAACAATGACCAGTCATCTATCCACATCACCATCCTCCATCTCCCTGGCCTGTATGCTAAGTGGCCTTTGTCTCTTGCTCTCTTCCCTCCTCTTCATGACTGCTTTTTTCACCCTTTCTCCCCTCTGCTGCCCCCCATCCTCCCCAGCTTCTCAAATCACTCTTTTATTTTTGTCCTGCCCCTTTCTTGCTGTCTCACCCAAGCCCTCTCTCAATTTTGTATGCTTTACCCCCTCTCTAGCTCACTGTCTGTCCACAGCAGTTTTTTTTGTGTTCTTTGCTTCCTAACTTCCTCCCTCTTTGCTCTATCTCTTTTTCATATTCTAGACCCTTTAGTACTTCCCCCCCATCCTCTGTCCCTCCACTCCTTCCCCGCCCTCACTCTCTCTGATAGTAATTGAGGTTCATTAATTCAGACTGAGGTGATGATGGCCATTATGTACCTTGCTTTCCAATTACGCTCTCTAGATTAAGTCTGACCTTCAGTTTTTCTCTACAGTGTGTATGTGTGGTTGTTCTTCTCTTTTGCAGCTATGAAGCTGTTACACAGTGAAGACTCTTGTCATGTAAATCTCATCTTTGGCTTTCTGTCCTTTCCTCAGGGTGGCTAGCTGTTTGCATAGATATATTATTTACCCTTGCTGCTGGAAGCAGTGGGGATGGAGGTTTCCTATATGAAGAATTATTTTTAAATAAATTAATTATTCACCTCAGCAAAGTTTTATTAAACCCTTGGGGCATGTGATGTAGGGACTGAAGGGCAGGGATGCATATCTCAACCAAGAGAATTCTTATTAACAAACCGATGTGCCTTACGTTTGCACAGCTATAAAGGCAAAACGAAAAACATATGATATATGTGGATGATTTATGACATTGTTAAAGTAATTATTTGCATATGTAATCTTTGTAAAACTTGGTATTTGCTTGCTGTTTTACTCCACAATTTGGATGAGTTTTTTGTATTACTGGCTATAAAGGGCACAGCAGTAGGAATTTTATATTTTCTTTATATTCTTTTTAGGTGACACCTTCCATTGAACACCTTGAGTCTCCGCTGGAGTCAGAACCACAGAATCTGATTGCTAAAAATGATCTGAACTCTAAACCTATGAAGAGCAATGATGGAAACTGCTCCCATACAGCAGAGTCTATTGTTAATCCACCAAAAAATAAAGGTTTGTAAAAAAAATATGTATAGAACTGAACAGTATTTATAAATATATTAAATTTGAAAAAATAAGTATGTTTTTCTGTTTGGTCAAAAAATTTCTCCTGTACTACATTTTCATGGGTCCGAACTCTGGTGCATTTCACAGGCATCTCAACGGAGAACACTGAGGGGAACGTTGCCGCACCCAAAGATGTCACAGCACTACTCACCCCACCCCTGGAGGACAACACCACTCACCCCTCCAATGGCACATTGGCTCCTCAGTCCCCAACTCAGACACCCCCTTCCTCTCCACCCATCTCCCCTCCCGGCGACCCCTCTCCCCTTTCGGATCGTCATGGTTACCGGTTTCGTTGCAGCAGGTGCAGCTTGGCATTTCCAACTCAGGAGAAGCTCCAGCTGCACTGGCAATACCATGCCATGAGGGCGGCGACAGAGTGCCCCCTTTGTTCAAGACAATGCCGCAGCCAGGAGGCCCTGCAGAGACACATGCAAAACACGCACTCACAGCAGGACAGCACCCAGGGACAAAATCCTCTCTTTGCACCACACACTGCACCATACCTGGAGCATAATAAGGATTCAGTTCAGCAAGAATTTAGTTTATCACCTCAAGTTGGTCAAGAAGCAGGAGAGGGTGATGATGACAAGATAGATGAAGAAACACTGGGCATGGAGGTGAGCGAGGAAAAAAAAGTAGATAAACCTAAAGAGAAGGAGGTTTTCCACGAATGTAATGGTGTTGAGAAGAATTCAACAGAGTTTGAGAAAGGCCCGACAGAGGAGGTTGTATCAGAACCTACTTCTAGCCTTCTTGTCAAAAAGAGCTCAAACCCCACAATGGATCGTTATCTAGATCCATCCAGGCCTTATAAATGCACCATATGCTCAGAGTCTTTTACTCAAAAAACAATTCTTCTGGTCCATTATAATTCTGTATCCCATCTCCATCGGGCTCGAAGAGCCCTGCAAGACTCTGGCACAAATTCCATGGCCCATGAGTCCCCACGTGGCCCAGATCCTAGACCTTATCGCTGCAGATTATGTGGAGTTGGGTATAGTCAGAGTTCCACACTGGACATACATCTTCGTTCTGTGCTTCATCAGACTCGAGCTCGCGCTGCTCAGAACTCAGCTCAGCATACCCCAGAGTCAACTTTAACCCTTCCAGGTTCAGTTCCCTCTACCAATGCCCAGGTTGCTACCACCAGAGACGAAACCTCCAAAAGTTTTCCCTTTGACAACAATCCAAATGGGACAAGCGGTTCAACCTCATCCTCAGTGAGCTCAGGCTTATTAGGTGAGAATCAACCAACCCTCTGTGACCCTACAGAGTCCCAGCAAGCAAAGAAGAGGGTGGCAGAGCTCCTTGCATCAAGAAATCAAATGATGTTACTACAGCAGCAGCATTTAGCTCAAGCACAGGTCCAGGCTCAACTACAACAACAAACAGCACTGCTTCAGTCCCAAGCAATCCACCACCTCCCCCTAGGGACAGAAAATCTCTTCAAACAGCACTTCTCACTGGCACCAGATAACCTGCTTTCCCTTCAACAGCAACTACTCCTGCCATTTTACTTGTCAGGTGAGGTAAAGCTTAACCCGGAATTAAATGTAAAGAACCAAGATCTTGGCTTTGAAGCATCTTCCAAATTAATTCCAGAAGAACAGGTAAAGACAGATTCCAAAATGAGATCCCAGCCGGAGGAGAAACACACCAAGAAGCAAAATTCAAATTCAACTGTTAGGCAGCCAAATGACCATTCACAAAATGATGCCAAGGCTGATGTAGTCTGCAGTGGGTCCTCCAAAAAGCAAGATAAAACAGAAACAGAACAAAACAATTCCTTAGTAATACAAGAAACAGAGGAGACGGGTGCTGTAAATGAAAGTCAGAAGCATCAAGTAGCTTGTTCCTCTTTTACTCATCTTGGATCAGAATGTCCCCCTCCAAGAGTGCCCTATGCTGCTGCAAATGGGGAGCCTCTGAAAGCTTTGCTACAGAGTTACGGCTATGAGCTGGCCCTGCAGTATTTACAAAGCAGACACAGACACCAACTGCAGAGTGTACAACACACTGACAAAAGTAAGGCGGAGGAGTATTCAGAGCAGGAAAAAGATGAACTTAGTCCTTTACAGAAAGAAAAAATAGAAGTGGGGATTAAAATTTGTAAAGAAGAAGAAGGCAACAAAGACATGTATTTAAAAGAACAGACTAGAGATAATGGATTTGCAAACAAAAGGAAAAAATGCTGTGAAACTGGACAAAAGTGTAGAGACTGTGGCAAGCTGTTTTCTAATGCCCTGATATTAAAAAGCCACCAAGAGTATCTTCACAGAATGTTATTTCCCACTGATGCTTTAGAGAAATTTTCCAAAGAATATAGACTACAATATGACCAGATGTACCCACTGGTCGAGCAAAAGCCAGGAGAGAATTCAGCTGTTTCCACCGAAGCTACAGCTTCTACGTCAGGCCCATGCAAAGAACCCGAAACCCCAACAGACTCTGTTAAGCATCAAGAGAAAAAACTGGAATCTTCACCAATTCAGTCTGTTTCAGAACCAATAAATAAAACAAATAACACAACAAAAGAACAGAAAATAACTGCATCTGCTGCATCATCTCAATCTTCTCCTTCTCAGCCACCTGAGCTTAAACAGGAGAAAGTGCCATTCCCTGAATCCTCTAGTACGGCTACATCTCATACTACAAGCCCAACAACTCTTCCATTGTCTAACATACCCATGCTTCCTCTTTCCTTGTCTCAGCTTTCCATACCACCATTGTCCATACCGAAGCTTCCACTACCACCAATTCCTTTTCCTATGGAGCTACCACTCCTACCACCAGTTGTGATGCAGTCTATGGCCCTCCAGAGTCAGCCATGGTTAGATTCAAGCATAAACCCTGAGCTGGCAAAATTTTACCAGCCACAGCTTAACCAAACCCTTCTTGGGCAACAGCCACAGCTTAGTCCATCTTTACTTGGCCAGCAAGCCCAACCCAACCCAGCTTTGTTAGGTCATTCCCCACAGCTTAACAAAGCTCTGCTTGGTCAACACTCACAACAGAATCAACATGGACAGCAAAGTCAAGGTAGCCCAAGTACATTGGAACAACAGCAGACTAAGAGAACAAGGACAAGAATCTCTGAAGAGCAGCTGTCTGTTTTAAGGAAACACTTTGATATTAATAGTCTTCCCAGTGATGAAGAGATCAACAAAATGTCTTCTTTGTCGGGTTTGCCTCACAAAGTAATTAAACACTGGTTTCGCAACACGTTATTTAAAGAACGCCAGCGAGACAAAGATTCTCCTTACAATTTTAATAATCCCCCTACCACAGCCCTGGATGATTTTAGAGAAGACATAACAATGAAGCAGAGTTTGACCCTTTCTCCATGTTCACTTTCTCCAGACCTCTCAGCAAACTCTTCCCCTCAACCCCAGATGACAGAGGAACCTCAAAGAGGCAGACGCTCTTCCCGAACTCGTTTTACAGAGCAACAGCTGGAGACCCTGCAGGGAGTATTTGAGGCCACCCCTTACCCCAGAGAGGAAGAATATGACAGATTATCTGCTCTCTTGTCCCTTCCAAACAGAGTTATTGTTGTGTGGTTCCAAAATGCACGACAAAGAGCTCGCAAAAATCAAGACCGTGGAACAGATGATGGATTAGAGGAGAAAAGCAATCTTGAAAACATCAACAGACAAATAAATGGTTGTCAAGTGACTGATGATGATCATCAGGATAATAGCTTTGAGGATGAAGAACAAGGTGACCATCATAACGAAAATTCCATGGATTTGACCTATGAGTATTACACCCACCCTGATTCCCCTTCCCTCAATTCTTCCATTCACTGCTCAGAAAGTGACCATCAAACATCCGATGGTGAACAAACATCTGCTACAAAGAAACAAGAAGTAAAAATAACTTCTACTCAAGCTAACATGGGACCAGCTTCTGGGAACACTCAAAATAGTAGTTTAGCTGAAGATATGCAACAGAAAGAGGTCTTTCAGTCATTGAAAACAGCATCTGAAACACCACCTCAAAGCCCAACAGAAATGGCCCAGAATTGGGCTGCATCCTCTTCACAAACTAGTTCTATACCAATCTTGTCTAAGGCTAAATCTGACCATGGAAAAGCTTGCAGTCCTTTAAGAGTTCAACCCTCTGAAAAAGAGGTTGACCCATCATCAAGCTCCTCCTCTGCTCTAAAATCAGAAAAAATTCCATCATGGACACCTGATGCAACAACGTGCCTATCAACCGAAACCCAGCCACAAGCCGTCACTCAATTTCAGTGTAGTCTCTGCCCATTGACTTTGCCATCCTTCCAACTATGGCAAGAGCATCAAACTAGACATCTTCTTACTGCTCAGTCCCAGGTACAACTTCTACACTCTGGATTCACGGACCGACCCATGCCTTACATGATGCTTCATCCTAACCCATCTTTAATGGCAAGTCAAATGCTTTCAGGGGCCATGTCCCAGATACATCCCAATCCCACACATCCAATGATTTCACACTTGAACAACATCCAAATTAAGAACACTTTCTCTGATCACTCTAGTAACACTCCTAACAATTCCCTGAACCTAACAAAGCAGAGTACAAAACATGTATCAGACACTAGTTTTGAAGGTCAAAGAGGCAATAGGGAGGTTGATGAGGAGCACAGGAGGGATAAACGTCAGAGAACCACCATCACTCCAGAACAGCTTGAAGTGTTGTATCAACGATACAGTTTGGACTCTAACCCCACCAGAGGAGTCCTTGAGAGTATTGCACGAGATGTTGGTCTCACAAGACGTGTAGTTCAGGTATAATTTTATTGATGAGCAAAATAAATTGTTTTGACTCATGCTTGTCAGTGTGTTGATAAATTTAAAGAAATCTTATTTTTTTTTACAGGTCTGGTTTCAGAATACACGGGCAAGAGAAAGAAAAGGACAGTTTCGGTCAATGGGACCAGGATCAAGCTTCACCTTGGGCCTGAACCACCTGCGCTGTCCATTTTGCAGGGCTCTTTTCAAAGTTAGGAGTGCTCTTGATGCCCATATGAGATCACGTCACTGGGCAGAGGCTGAAAGAGCAGGTTATAATCTGTCAATAAGCAATGGATCCAATGGACAGAGTGGGATAGGATTGACATCTGCCACAGACAGACCAGGTCCATCTATCCCCTCTGCTCCTATCCACAATCCCGAAAATGACAGGAGCAACAAAGAGTTTAGCCCCAAGCCACCAGGGTCTTCTTACTGTTCATCCACCAACCTGAAAAACCCAGAAGAGGATGAGGAATATGAGGATGATGATGATGATGACTACCCTTGTGAGGAGAGTTCTAGTATGGCTGACCAAGATTCTCCAAGTCCTGAAATAGCAGGGGATCAAAGTTCAGATATGAGTGAGACACAAAGTCAGCAGTACCACCATTACCATCAGCAGCAGCGCCAAAGGACACAGATGAGCCACTTCCAGGTACTTCAGCTTAAAACCTTCTACAGGAACCACCGCACACCAAACCGCCTTGAGTGTGAGACTTTGGGGCGGGAGCTGGGGTTGCCTCCACGTGTGGTCCAAGTAAGTAAAAAGCAATCAACAGTATTAAAGATGAAAAACCAAGCTTTTGAAGGGTAGTATGTGATACATTGTAATGAAAATTATTTTTTACAGGTGTGGTTCCAGAATGCCAGAGCTAAAGAGAAGAGAGCCAGGAGCCTGACCTCTGACACTGCTGAGAGAGAACCAGCTGAGCTTTCATCTAGGACAGGAGAGAGAGACAGAGCTTAAAAAGGCAGTCTGCTTCTTTTAGACCTGTTACCACCAGACTCACTAATTCAACTTATGTTTGACCACAGATACCCTGTCTACCTGCTGCCAAACCAATAACATGAACACCCCAAAGATCCAGAGCCACAGTGGCCCAAAGAGAAACTCTCTTAACTAGTTAGGGAGAGCCCAAACCAAGTCCTCTTTACCAGAGCTTTCCTCTTTTCATATTGCTCCTTAAATATTTCTTGGTCTGTCCTTTCTTGTTGACGCAAGCTCTTCTCCCCCAATTCCTCTGGAATCCCTGCTACACCAAACTCCATCTTTACATAAAAACACCATGCCACAGAGGCCAAAGAGCATTCTTCAAGTATGTGACCTCACTGCCCAACTAGACCTGCAGTCTACCTCTCAGTCTGCATGACAGACTCTCAGTGGGCCCTACACCAGACATTGCTAGATAACTAGCTGTGTAGCATGTAGTTCCAGTCTAGTCAAGGTTGGAAAATAAACTGTCAAAGAGATTTTAGTGTAAATAGAGAACTCCAAAAAAAATGAATAGAAATAAACTTGAAGAGAACAAAGCAGTGGAAATGAAACAAGAACAAACTGAATAATATCCTTGAAATACCTATGGGTATTCACATAGAGCTTTTGTAAAGACTGTCTCAGATTCCAAAGCTCATAACCAAAATTTTATATGTCTGTTGTTTAGTTTAAATGTGTTTGTTTTCAGTAACAAACTGCAGAGCGGACGTCTGTATGGTGAGGGGGTGTGATCTGCAGCTTTCATATAGGTAAACTGAAATCCAACAGACTGATGTGGTGCTAGAATACCACTCCACCCCCACAAATAACCAATGATAAGTCTTCTGTTGTACATGTGACTCCTTGTATGTTCCTCAAGTGGATAACCACCCAAATAGCACAGTATGTAAAGTCCAGTTTGTCCCAAAGGGGGTAAACTATTTTTTATAGCACTCAACCATTATACTGTATATGGAAACTCTAACCAAACTCGAATTTACATTGTGTGTGTTTAGTAATAATTTCTTAATGAAAAATCTTATGGAATGACACAAACTTTCTTGCTTCATTGTGTCATGATAATAAAAAGATTAAGACAAGCTTTCATATTTTTAGGTAAGGTAAATTACTGCCTTTCCATTTTAGTTAAATATACCAATGGCTTAACAATGTTATGTGATAAATGTAAAGCTTTCTATGCTCAGATAAACATGGCTCCTCTTCAGACGTAATCTTCAAACCATATAAACCTGTTTCCAAAAAAAAAAAAAAAAAAAAAAGGCCTATAGTTTTAACTTGGACTAAGCATTTCAGGAAAACTACAAAAGCAATTCTGCATTTCAAAGATCTGAGCTTTTCACCTCTGAATGAGATGATTGTTAAAAAAAAGGTATTAAGACTAAAGTGTTTAATAGTGTGAGGGGTAAATGTACAGTGTTTAGCTTTTGTATGGTTGACTCAAGACTTAATTGGATGTTTGACATGTAGCTCTCTTTTCCACATGTACCGAGCTTTCCTGCAAAGTTGAGGGGATAAAAAACTTTGGATGTTATTGATGTTATTTTTGTATTCTTAATTTATTTTCCTCCTTCTCCCTTCACACTTAATTTTTTTTCTCAGTTAATTTACTACCAGTCCTTATTCTACCTGTTGTAATAAAATATAACAATAATAGCTAAACAATAATTAATGCTTTAAGACAAAAATCCAAAGATGTGATAATACTTTAACCATATGAACTACAAAAATAAGCGCTACTGTTTACTTGATGATGTACTGCTGTTTTTAGAGAAGGAAGGAGTCCCTGTATCTAAGCTACTGTTTTCTGCCTCTCATAAGCACACTGGAGACTGTAACCAAAACCCCAAACTAGAGCCATGGCAGTCTGTAATATAGTGGTTGAAGAGTTTTACTTCTCTTAAGAAATGTTACATTTATTTTTCTTTTATACCATAGTGATGAACTTCAGCCCTTAAGGATGTCCAGTTTGCTGCTAATGTACTGTAGTTTCTAATGATATTGTAGAAAGATGCATGCTCTGATCGCTTTACCACTAGGCTTTAATGACTACAAACTGTAATGATAACTGTGATGCTGTTTATAAAATGCTCCTGTCATTCTGTTCAAAGGTAGCAATTGAAACCATATGTTCACATGCACTGTATATATGAATATACAGTATATATGGTAAAAATATATTTTTGCTTATTCATCTTTTTAGCTCTGTCCACAATTTCTCTGAGTGAAATCAGAGCTTGTTGGTGTCTGCCGTAAACCATGAATTTATCATAAACCCATTTCTATCTAACCTATCCATAGTACAGTCTTTGTCCATTTAGAAGACCTATTTGTGTCCGAGCTTTAACTTCCTGGCTGATGTCTTCAGATGTTGCCTTAATATTTTCACATAATATTTATTACTCATATGATTATGTGCTCCTTATGCAAAGTGCAGCAATACTCTTTGCAGAAAAACACCCAGATAACATTTTGTTTCCAAAACTGCACCTCACAAAAAGAATTGTATTCTTAGGCTTTCCTGTTAATGCCAGATGACCACAGCACCCAAAGGTATTTGGAAATGTTACCCTTGGATCCACCATAATTGTGGAGGTCATCACTTCTCTTCCTTATATATTTTTCTTCTCTTCTCAGCTTTTTTTCATTAATTCAGCCTAAGCAGTATTGAGTTGTTTTATTCTACGTTTGCTGGTGTGCGCCTAGTTAAAATATCTTCCGTAAAAGTGTATGTGGTATTTTGTGAATACAAAATACTATGGCAATTCAGCACACATTCAGTCTGATTACATGTCAGTGCGTAATAAAAATGCCATGCATATTTTTATACAATGTCTGCAAACATATGGTTTCAATTGTAGATGTGTGGGGCTCAATTCTATCAGGTTTCTTGATCAGTATACTATAACTTACAAGACAAAAATGGATTTCATGCTATTGGGAATTTTTTTTTTTGTCATGCCTCCAGTTTAAGATCAACCTTTTTAGGGCATTAACTTTTCAGTGCATATGAAGATTTTGCATAGATGTTTGAATGAGTTAAGCCCCAAACATAATACTTGTATGGTGTCTTTCTGTGTTGCAATGTCTTTGGTCAGTGAGCCCAGCTCAAACACTTTTCTGACTCCCAACTGACATCACAGCCAAGCTTTCCAAAGGATGTGGACTGAAAAACTCTGTCATTTTTTTTTTTTTCAAACTAACCAATGTTTACGACAATACCAATGAGCTTTCTTCTGTACAGAAATGTGCATTCCAAATACCACATAGGCAGTCTTTTGTTGTATATGGATAATTTAAAATTTTAATTTTTCCTGTATTCTCTTGATCGTAGTGACTGTAAGATGTACATATCAGAGTCCTTTAATGACAAGAAGACTCTGTTGACCTTACTGTAGGTAAAACAGTTCCTAATTTTTTTTCTGGATATGTTGTTGCCATAGTGATGACCAAAAAGAAACCTGTGATGTGCACCTGTCCTTATGTCTTGCTCCAGTGGTTTAGTGTGTCAATTCTATCCTCATCCCAGATTTTCCCTGTTGTTGTGCGTTTCTCCCTCTTTCCTTCCCCCCTTACTCCACTGAGCTAAATAAAGTCTGCTTTGGTGCATGCTCTGGTGTGATCCCTTTGGTCTAACTAAGAAAAGTCACTCTGTGAATGTTCTATTTCAGGGCATCAGCTCTCTTAAGGGTGTTACATGCTGTGTGTTCGGTATTGGGGGTGCATCTGGCTGGAAAGCATTTGGTGTGCAGTTGTGTGTCTGTGATGAGTGTGGAAGGCTTTTGGTGAATGGAGCCTTGACCTCTAGGGTCACTTCATTAATTACATCTCTGACATTCAGCCAGATGAGTTTCCTTTGTGACTAAATGATATGATGAATATTAACGACCTCGGATGAATTACATTGCTGCTCCTGCTGCTGATGATGATAATGTGTTTTACGACTCTGGGAGAGAGGGGAGGAAAATTGCATACTGCAGCACCTTTAGGACAAACTGATATTCATGTGAAACATTACAAAGAGCACAGCATAGTTCTGTGAATACAAGTTTATTATTTTTGCTCTTTCTCACAAAAAAAAAAAAAACAATCTTTCATTGGGTTGAAGCAACAGCGCTGGAATGCAGTTTTTCACATACAAGTCTTTCCAAAACTAGCAACTGTCTGTTATTTTCTTGCTGGAGGGCTGTTCATTTAGCCACTACACAGAATATCAACAGAGGAAAATATCTAGAGAAACTATTTTCTGGTTATAGGAAGCAAAGAAAAAGCAGATACATGGGGAGAGCAAAAACAAAGTAAACACACAAGAGGCCTTTGAGATAGCTTTGTATCTGGTGATAGCCATCTTCGAAAGTCATCGTGATAAAGTGATCCCCCACCATTTCTCCTTCTCTCTGTCCTCCCCTCTTAATCAAATGAGCACTGTGCAGCTGGTGGGGTTGCGGCAAAAAGGGGGTACAAGTGCATGTGTGCGCATGGAGCGTAGGTGGAGGGGGGGCTTTGAGGGATGGCGTGAAATTATTGCCTGCTGGTGTATATGTGTCGCTGGGGGTAGTAGAGTAGGGGGTTGGGGATGGGGCTGAGGGAAGGGGGGGTAATGTCATTGCCTGCTGGTGTATCTGTAGAGGGGGCTCATTTAGATTTAGATTGGTTATGTGAGGAGAGAGCTTGAAAGGCCAGCTCATGTTTATGCATGAATCCCAAAGCATGCTGCGGTGGTGGAGCCCCGACTTAAAGAGACAGAGCTCAAATGCAGCCGCTCATTCAGACACACCTTCTGCTTCTGAGGATAAGCTTTTATTTGAAGCTACACTGTGCTATCATACAGATTTTAATAAGCATGCAGCTGTAAGGCTGTTTGTGGCATTTTTTTTTGGTACAGGGTTTCTTGTACATATGTGCTTTTAACAAAAAAAATTCAAATTCTAGCTCTAATAATAGTCAGCGCCACCACCCGCTGCCTGACTGCGTCGCAGACTATTGCCCTGGTGTGTCCCACAGCTGATACATAGCTTTTCACATTACGCTCACTCATACCCCAATAGTAATCAGTAAACGTCTTTGCAGAAGAGTTTGTTCAGCACTTCATCAGGTATAAAGTGGTTTTTATTTGGAAATGTGGTCCCTATCCATCTTTTAAATGACTTTTTAATGGTCATCACACCATCCTAATCAATCATGCTGTAGAGCTAGACTGCAAGTGCAAATATACTATTTATAATTCCTGTATTCTGCCTAAAAACTGACACTGCACCTTTGAAGAAAAAAAAATGTTTTTCTTTATTTCTACTCCTGTTTTAATATTTGGTTCCCCCTCAAAAGTGGTGGAGGATTACTTGCCATATCTACTTGCCACACTTTGTGACCCTTTGCTGTCACCCCCACCAAGCTGCCTCTTAATACAACCCCCCCCCCCCAAAAAAAAAAAACAAAAAAAAAACACACGGGCAGGCAGCCACAGAACTTTACATCTATAATGAGATACAAATACGCATCAGCAGGAGAGTGACTATGCCACGCGCCTCTGTGTGAATATTACTCACACTTATTAGCTGGATTATGTTAATCTTTACACTCTCTGCTCACAGACAACAGACCCTCCATATATTGGGAAAGGGGTGTGGGGGTGGTCTTGGCAGTCAGAGTCTGTTTACGTGTGCCCAGGACTGTATGTGTGTGAGTGATTTTTGTGTTGCCAAACTGATCACCATACAAAAAGGGCAGTCTAATTACATCACTTATGCAAATAAGGAACGCACACTGACATGCACCAACAAATCGAACTTGAAAATCTTATCTATGGTCTGAAAGAAACAGTGCAATGTCACCATCTGTTACAGCATTTGAAAGATACACGTTTGCACTTTTGCATATTGGAAGGAAGTAGAAAACTGGTCAAGCTTCTAGAGGATTATACCACATTCTCATTGACTGTTATTGGAAAGTGTCCAAGTGCATATCCTCTGATTAGTCCTTTTTCAGACTGATGCATTGATAGTATCTCTGTTGGCATGATTGATTGAGCCTGACACATTTTAATTATGCCCAAATTAAATGAATCGGCTGGCAGACTATAAAACATTGCAGTTTAATAACGAGCCCCTCCATTTTCCTTTTTTTTCACCCCCTTCCTTCTTCCAATCCCATTTTGCTGGCCCGTACCAAATAACCTCTCTCCATTTAATGATATGCAAATGAATTTTCATGAACCCCATGATCCTATGCGATGATTAAACTCAGATGACATTAGCTGCCATGCTGCTGCCACTGTCAGTGTTTCTGTCTGCCTCCTTTTCTTTCCCCCAATCTCTACCATCTCTCTTTGCATCCAGCATACTGGTGATTTTAAGGGGTTCATTGTCATTATCCCTCGAGAATTTTCTTTGTGAGAGATGACATTCTGAATATCCAGTTATTTCAAGGAAGTTTTCCCTGTGGCCGAGGCTATAGAGTGTCATAACATGATTGTGTTTGCTCTCAAACCACAGCAGTAGTACCACAAGCACAGACGACATCCATGTTAGAACAGTACAAAATTTATAAAAAAAACAATAAAAAAAAAAAAAAAAATAAAAATACATTTTGGTAGTCGTCCCCATCTCATTTCCTATTTCCAGCATTCTACTTCCATCTTTCCATTCGAGTCTGTATTCAACTCCACCTCTGCTGTCGCTTATTGTACTCCATTTGCATAATGAAGCCCGGGCTTAATTAAGATCCCACTGGAGTCTGGAGCCAAGGATGAAGAAAAGACGTATCGAGGAAGAGTGGAGGGAGGTGGGGGCTGGGATCAAGCGTTCCTTGGCTTATCCGCACGTGTCCAGAGAGGAGGTAGACTTCAAGGGGGAGGGGGGCTAGTCGTTGACGAGCGATTAAATCGCTAATTATGATCGGCTGTTAGAATTAGTGTGTGGCTGTTAATTAGCTGCAGATGAGATGCCCAGACTGTTGCCCGCCCCTGACGACTCCAGCAGCATCCTCCCTGGATGGCAGTGAAGAAGCACAGCTTGACACCCTGGAGATGATGCCAACACATCCTTCTCTTTAACACATATAGCACTCTGAGGGGATTTCCCTTTAAGAACATCCCAGGTGTGCAAGTGCAGGAAAAAGGCTCTTCATCATCTCTGTCGACCCACTCCCACTGTTCTTCGTTAAGCAAAATTTTTTCCACATTCCTTATTTCTTTTGCTCATTATTTTTCATCCTCTCTAAGGAAACATGTTACACTCACTCTTCTTCATTCGTTTCACTGTCCAGCATCTTCTGTGAAGTGAAGTGAACAAGGCTGGGACAGCATTAGCCAATGGGCTTGTTGATCCATAGACTTGCAAAAGCTGCATTTGTGAGTCTCTTTATACTATCATGTATCAATGAGCTGCCATTCTCCACCTGCCTGTATAGCTTTGACGGCATCTTTAAGTGCCTAGCGGTTTTTGTTTGGCATTATGCCATCTCTGTTTTTAGTCTATCCCTTGAGGGGATATCTAAACTAAAAATGTCCAAGGCATTTAAAAAAAAATCCGCTAAAGATGCAGATGTTTGTTTACAACTGTGTTTCCTTGGCAGCATGCCACCTTTCTTCCTGTACCCCGCTGCCAATTTGCCATTGAAACCACTGGCAATCATTGCCCGGGCAATCCTTCTAGGCTTCCTCCGAGTAAACAAACAACGATCAGAAATAAATCCTCTAAGGGGAGTCCCTTTGTCTTTGAGTGTAACAATTCTCCGCCATCTGTTTAAGGGCTTCGAGTATGCCATGAGGACAAACTGGCACACTGCCTCCTGGCTGGCACACTTCGTCTGGTACAAAAGGGGGGCAAAAAGTAAAAATGATCATTGCATTTTCAGAATCCGTTGCACATCTCGAAGCAGATGGTCACTTTTAAAGAATCATCCATTTACATCTTCAGCATCCTTTTATGCCTTCGTCATTCATTCACATCTGAGTCATCGTCTGCAAGATGGTATCTCACTTACTTCAATGCTGCGCTTTGCCCGCATCTTTTCCGTATCTTCCTTTTCTCTGCCCGGTTTTCCGTTTATAATGCCCGACTCTCACTGTGCCAAGGTGGCATCACCGAAGCAGTGTGGAGATCTGTTTCTCTTCGTCGTTCGCTATCATCCTCCTCGCCCCTGCACCCATGCCCATGCCCGCCCTGCTTTAGTCCTGACTGGATGGCACCGTGCCAACCTGCCACTGCCATCGCTCTCATTTGTAGCTCATTCTTCCGTTGCCCTTCCCCCTGTCTCTACATTTCCATCCCACTTTATTCCGCTAATTTCCTTTCTTCACTTTTTAAATCGTTAACTCTCAGTTTATCATTATGCATCTTAACGTACATAGCTAACATCACTTTACTCAAACATTCATAACTTTTGTTTCTTCATAGAACCTACACAAACCGCCAGTCTTAATTGCCATCTGAAGGACTATTTTACCACCTGAAGGAATGATCTTGGTGGCAACCCTGCAGGTAATTACAGCTGCGGTTACTTATTCCACTGAGACAAGAGAAGGACAACCAGAGCCACGAGTTTGGAGAAAGCTGTGTTGTTTTAATTAACTTTTACCACCTCCCCCTCTGTGCTTCATTTCACTGCTCTAAGAGCTCTGAGTAGGTTGTTTTTGTTTCCACTGTACAGCATTATGATTGATGCGATTATCAGTAAAATTGATTGTGTACCATTGACCTCACCCACTTTACCAAGATGACCTACAGTCCTTTGTTTTTCCTCTTTTTTTCCCCCCACTCTCTAAATTCTGTTGTGTCAAACAAAAGCTGCCAGTGGTGGTGAAGCTATTAAGCAAATACTCTCATTATAACACAAAACATGATGAATATGTAAATGATGTGTGTAATTTATGCATGAAGGGAGACACTTCTGCTTTATTCCAGCTGCCATTGTTTTCCTCCATTTATATCCACTATTTTCTTAAAAATGTAAACTTTTATGAAAATTTTCCTCTTAGTTGGGATCAAATCATCAGAGACATTTTGTGGGGGATTTCTAGAAGTTTTATTATTTTTTAAAACCAGTTCTTAGTGCTTTTAACCAGGGTGTGGTGTTTCTAATAGTGCCTCTGGTTCAACCCATTCATCCCTTTTTTGCTCTCTTATCTAACAATCCATCCTCTGCAAACACAAATCTTGGTGATGCTTTAAACCAACAACTTTGTATTTGAACAATGTTGTTTGTTACCTGGTTAATGTATATTTAAAATAAAAGCAACTAAATTGTGTTGTAGTTAACATTTGCTCTTGAATATGTCTTCCATTTGCCCTTATGTGACTGTGTTGATCTTACTGTGTGGTCCAAACTGTGTGGCACGTCCTGATAGATAGAGAGTAGCCTTCTCCTGTCTAGGATAAACACCTATAATACTCGAGCTCCCCTGGCAATCACCATAGCAACAAACCATGGTACTCACGTGAGTTGCATAATAAGATGTTCCCCAAGAATGAGGACCAGAAAACAGAGACACACTAGACACCTGCAGCAATGAATGCCCATGTAAAAAAGACCAAATCCAAAACGATAAGCCGATTTCTATAAAGATCTGACAACTTATTGATAATCTTAAAGTACCCCTTGCACCTTTTTCTGTCTCTGCAGTTCTAACAGGTGCTGATGAGCTGCAGTCAATGATTGTAATGAGCTATCGATCACCGTGGGAAAACAGAGGGACAGAGAGGGGTGAGCGAGGTGGGAGAAACAAGAGGACCAACAGAGAGACAACAAGAATTGAAAAAAAAAACAGCTAAAAGCTCCCCCAGATAGAATATCAATACTTGCTTCAAACAAGCCCACATATCCTTTTGTTGTATTTGAAAAGGGAAGTTATCGGACAGTGTTTCCTATACAAGGCAGCTGAGGGGCACTCAAGAGCAGTTTCTGTGCTTGCTGATTTAAAGATGACCATGCAGACACGCTTGTCATGACCGACTCCAGATGCCAGCGAATGGCACTGACGCAGTATCTCTATTTTCCTCTTCTTTTTTATGTGTATGCGGTGTGCAAGGAGTGGAAGGCAGACAGCTTTAGGGGAGGGGGAAGTGCGTTTTCCCTGTCTCTGTGTGCGCGTGTGTGTGTTGGCTGGCGTTTCAGATAATGAAATGCAGCAGGGAACAAAGAGCTGGGGGCCCCTATTCTCTGTGCTGCAGCTTCATTTTCACTCCTGTCAGTCTATGATTCTTCCATAGCTTCTTTCTTGTGTACATGTAACTGTGTGCGTGTGTGTGTGTTTATATTATATGAGCTGCTTGTGTTGTGTGCAAGTGTGTCCCCCAACCCTCCTCTTCCTGTTAGCATTCTGCATGGCAGATTCCCCTAATGTAATAACTGTGTCTGCATGTCTAATTTACAGCAGGAGAGAGTAAATAGCCTGTGGTTAATTACAGTACGTGTGTGAGAGTGTGTGTGTGTATACGTGTGTGTCGACATGCGCGTGGGTGTGTCAGGATGATTTATGAGTTGCAAATAGCTACACCACTGCCCCGTTTCTCCTCACTTAGTTTTTAATCTGTCTTTCCATTAATTTTCCTGGAGATGTTATTATGGTTTTATAACGGTGTGCAGGAGGATGCACTTGTGAATGCGGGCATTTGTTAATGAGACAGAGGTGAGGCCATTCCGCATGTATCCAGCCTTACCTGGGGTTGCACTTCTTACATTTAGTCTCCTTCCTCCCGTTTGCCTTTTCTTCTTCTCTGGTGTTTCATTCACTCTTTTCATTGAGAGTCGCAACGAACACAGATCTTTATTGACAGTACATAGTGGAACATGGAAACAGCAGGTCAATCCGTTTAGCCCAAGGGCCGATACACCAATTCACCAATTTGTCAGTGTTAGTTTGAGGGAGAAAAGCAGCTAATCTCTCCTCTCTGCTCTCTATTGATCACACACTTAGACTCCACTTCTCTGTCTAAACACTATTGATTCCCCCTCTCTCTCAATCTCTTTCCCTTCTTCCTCTCTTTCTGGATTGCCTTCCTCACATACCAAAGCACTTGTCACTGCTCTTCATGTAGTAGTTACAAAGTAATACTGTAAGCCCCCGGTGTTGAAGTCTGAGTAACGTTTTGGATATTGTTTGTCTTATCTGTGCAGTTTTTTTTTTTTTTTTTTTTGCAATTTGGTCCATCAGAGTCACAAAGCAGCATCCCCTGCTGCGTATGTTCCAAATTTGCACGTTGTCTCATTAGAAAAATCAATTACTTAGCGACCCTTAAACAGCAGGGAATGCAGACCATGATTAAAAATTCACTGCTGGGTACACAGTCTCCTAGCTTTGTATTTATTTATTTTTTTTTTACTTGCTCAGTGGGTGCATATTGAAAAAGGAACAGATTTGTGTCAAGATGAAAGCTTTGTAAAACTATAAAAGAAAAATCAGTTGACCTCACAGCACCTTAGTCTTCATCAGCTCTGTGTTTGATTTTGTTTTGGTCTCTCAAGCCTGCAGATTAACGTGCAGCCTAATTTGTATTGAAATTATTATACTTTAGGTAAAGCGTTGAAGCACAAAGGAAGCCTCAGATATGCTGCAGGCATTGATATTTCTAAAGCACGAATCAATCTAAGGGGATACCATCTATCTAATTAATGAAATGTAAACAAGGAGTCCCATCTGTTACTCACATGGTTCAAGCAGTTTCACTCGTCTATTTTCCTTTGCTTTTCGTTAAGCTTTTGCCCCCCCTACTGGTGAGGTTGAATCATTACAGTTGTTATAAAACAGGCAACACATGGCTTTTGTAACTACTGTCAGCTGGCGTTTGGTAACCGGCTGTGGTGCCTGGGAACGTAATGTTTGCTTCCTCTGCTTATTTTAGTTTACTTTAAATAATAAATCGGCATCACATTTTACAGCCAGGATGCCTCCTACAGTGGCCGGTGATCAAGCTGTGGTCAGGCAGATGTTGAGGGAGGTGCTAGTGGGTCGAGAAGATCCGGAGTGTTTCTTCGCGATGTGTCTGTCCGTCCTGGGAAACCAAGAGACCCGCTCAGAGTTCCTGTCCATCATCAAGCCGCTGTCCACAGCTAATATCCGGCTGCACTCAGTCCTCAGATCCCTCTATCAGGACTATTTCACTAAGGTCAGTGAAAAAAGAGGCTATATTTAAAAGTGCCTTTTCTATTTGTTTTCTGTTCTGGTTAAGTGAATATTGCCACTTTTACTGATAAAAATAAATTAAAAGTAAAGGATTTCTCCTTGCAATGAAAAGTGATCGAGGCTCGTTAAGAACATCTGTTAAAGCAAAACGTTAACATTTCCTCATGTTACAACCAGAAACTTCAATTTATACTTAAACTGTACTTCAGTACCAATAAGGGAATAATAATAACAATAATAATAATAATAATAATAATAATAATAATAATAGTAAAAGTATAATATATACTGTATATAGTATAATCAAGTTATAATCGTCATTATTTTAAGCTTCCATCTTTCCCTTTGTTTTGTTTTTACAAATGTAAATCTAAATAGTTTGGTATATATATTCAGTCAGTCAGTGAGGAAGGAAGGAAGGAAGATTCTTGAGGAAGGAAAAGGATGGATGGATGGATGGATGGATGGATGGATGGATGGATGGATGGATGGATTCCTTCCTTCCTTCCTTCCTTCCTTCCTTCCTTCCTTCCTTCCTTCCTTCCTTCCTTCCTGACTGACTGACTGACTGACTGACTGAAGTGTCAACTTTTCAGAGTAAATTTTACTCATTTTAGTGTGAAGATTAAGAGGACCTCTCAGAGACTGGCGGGGAATCGACCCAATAGAGTAAAAATGAGCCTGCATGGCTGTCAAAAGTTTTAAAGAGTAAAATAGTTGGACCGAATATTTAACACCCATTTTTTTTTTTTTTGCTATATATAAATGCCTAACAATTTCACATGCCTAGCTTTGTTTTTGTCTTTACCAAAATTTTGACATTATGATCGTTATTCTTTTGTTTTGTTCTTTTTTATAGTGTTTGAGCAACTATTGTGGGATTTGTTTAAACTTTTTAAATGCAAATAAAACTATGAATATTATGTTTGCAATACAGCTAAATATACAGTGGGGCAAAAAAGTATTTAGTCAGCCACTATTGCACTATTGGTGGCTGACTAAATACTTTTTGGCCCCACTGTAGTTTTTGTCAAAACTGGGAATTTGGTATCTTAGCATGTATATTTTTGTCTTTTTGTTTTTTTTTTAGACTGAGGATGATGAGCTGGAAATTGCTTTGGCTCTGTCTCTTCTGGAAATGAAAGAAAACCAAATGTCCGCTCCTAACCAACTGGTTCTTCAGGCTGGAAACGATCAAAGCAGTTTACCTCTGAGTTCCAAACCAACGTCTCAGGAAAAAAGCTTTTCCAAACAAGAAGATGTACCTGGCAGAGAAAAAAGTGAATTTACAGAGCAGTCAAGATCAAAGACTAAGGAAACCTTCCTTGACATTGAAAATGATAAAAGTCTGAGTTTTAAAAGTGGTGACAACCAATCACTAGGGTCAAGTCAGCCTCCATATATTCCAGGATCCTCTGCCTCATTTACCATTCCAACCACAGCATCCAAAAGTGACCAAATGATAAGGGGAGATGGGAATGTATCAGAGAAACCAAAGCGCCCTAAAAGTAGGCGCCAGCGGCGAAAAGCAGCTGCCCAGCAGGTTGTAGGTTTGATCCGTTCTCCATCAGCACCACCACCTGTTTTACTCTGGTTCAGGAGAGATCTTAGACTCTGTGACAACCCTGCTCTCATCGGCTCTCTGGAGGTGGGTGCACCTGTCATCCCTATCTTTATTTGGAGTCCTGAAGAGGAGGAGGGTCCAGGGGTCACTGTAGCTATGGGCGGAGCTTGTAAGTTTCAATTAGACTCAAAAAAGCAGTCTTTTAAATTCTTTTATGTGTTGATATGTTAAAAGAATTATAATATCTAACACTTTTACTAATTGATTATTCTTTGTGAATCAGGTAAATATTGGCTTCATCAAGCTCTGTCTTGCTTCAGAGCATCTTTGGAGCAGATCGGCAGTCACCTCGTCTTCTTTAAGGCCAGTAATGATGTAACTGAGGTCGGATCTTCTCTGAATACCCTAAAAACATTAGTAAAGGAGACCGGAGCACAAAGTGTGATGGCTAATGCTTTATACGAACCGTGGCTGAAAGAGAGGGATGATGCAGTCTCGTCAGCCCTGCAGAAAGAGGGCGTTGAATTTAAGATGTTCCACTCGTACTGCCTCAGAGATCCATTTTCTGTCAGCACAGAGGGCGTCGGACTCAGAGGTTTGTCTTTACCATTTTGGTTTTTATATTAAATTGAAATTTGAACATTTTCTTTAGCCAGTTTTTTTTTCTCTTTCTTTGTGATGTAGGAATAGGATCAGTTTCTCATTTTATGAGCTGCTGCAGACAGAACCCAGGGGCTGCTGTAGGCGTTCCTCTGGACCCACCGGTGTCTCTTCCCTCACCTGCCCATTGGCCACAAGGAGTCCCTTTGGATGCACTCGGCCTGGCACGCATGCCACGCAGGAAGGATGGCACAATCGTGAGTAGGCATGAGAGAAAAGTCCCCCAAGGCTAACTAAAATCTGTTAGCCACTAAATTAGATAATTTAAGGCATTTATATTTGTATATTTTCAAATATTTTCATGTTACAAATATAAAGACGAGAGATTTTTAATGAGGTTTTAGATGATGGACTAACTCAGACTACTGCAAAGCTGTTACGGTGTTAAGGCCTTTGATTGTGTTCTCCTTACAATTTCACATTTAAAATTAAAAGTGAAAAATTAACCATCAGATTTATCATTTAAACTTATGATTTTAGATGCATTCCTGTTTATTTAATCACATTGTGTGATGAGTATGGATGTGGCCAGATGTTGGCCATTCCTTCAGTGGACAGGTAGTGGATGGAGTCTTTTGTTTGAGTGCAAACTGACCTGGATTTAGAGCTAAACAGTTGAAGTGTATCCTGTGGATGTGGATTATAAAAACATTGCCCTGTATGAAGATTAACACATAAAACCTTCTTGAACATGGACCTCATTAAGTGCACCAACAACCTGCAATATTAGTCTGGACAGTTCATTGGTTTACCCACTTGAAGACAAATGTTAAGTCAAACCTAAAGCCCAGGCTGCTCTATGTGGCAACCATTCAATATGGCTTCCTTTATTTTACTTAAATGTAATTCAGAGATGAAAAATATTGTAACACTGGTGAGCGTTACAAATAATCAGGCTTAGTTGCTTAGTTGACTGATTATCAGCAGTGTTTATTTATTCTTCAACCACAATGTTAGGGATGCAGCACACACTTCAGTAAACGCAACAGCCTTATCACTCAGGGTGAAACTCACATGCCCTCAACACATACCCCCAAAACAGCATGAACTGAGGCAAATACGAACAATAAACAACATGAGCAACATTTAAACAGAATAACAAGGAAATAAACAAGCAAACAAACCAAAACAGTGCCCCATAATGCACCTCTTCGTCCAGCCGCTACAATATGGTTTGTATGTGCATTCAGTCCCCTTAAGTTAAATATTAAACTTTAACTGAACCATTCCAAACATTGCCTTCCAATCAGTCTTTTGTAACATTTAAGTTTTTTTTCTAATCAGCATTACTGTCCTCAAAAGCTTAATCTGTTTTTTCCTGATCTCTAACCAGTTCTCCACATTATAATGCTGCTACCACCATGTTGTTAAATGGCATCAGGATGATGTTTTATTTCATCCAACCAGAGCATCTTGTATACATTTGCCATGGCCTCTGGCGAACTGCAAATAGGTCTTTGTACATCTTTCTTTAAAAGATGGCGTTCTTCCTGTCGGTCTTCCATAAAGGCCAAGTGTGTGAAATTTACAACTCATAGTTGTCCTGGTAACCACTACTGTTGTAGTGGTTTCCGGCTGCCCCAGAGTTACCATAAGCCTCGGCTGCTTCTCTGATTGATGTTTTTCTGGCTCAGCCTTGGTGAGTTTTATAATCCTACCATCTTTTAGAGTTCTCCTGGTCCTCACTGTGCTGTGTGCTCACTAAGGGTCTCTAACAAACACCTGCAACCTTTACAGAACAGCTGGATTTGTGCTGAGATGAAAATGCATTTTAAAGGATTCTATTTACTCAGTGACTTTGGGAGGCTGGTTTATTTAGTGGTATAAATTAAAGAGCACTGAATAGAAATGCACACCAAGTTTTTAGATTTAAGAAGTCTATTTTGAAAGAAATCGGAAAGCCTTTTAGTACTGCCTCAGGTAAACATTTTACTCTGTGATACTTTATCACCTCTGTGATACTTTATCACCTAATTCCCGATGAAATGCATTGAGATTGTAAAATGAAATAATGTGGAGAAATTCAGAAATGTTTCGATTGTTTTTTTTATTTTTTATTTTTATTATTGTTGCATTAAGGTTGACTGGGCAGCAAACATTCGGAAGTCCTGGGACTTCAGTGAAGATGGAGCACACGCCCGACTGGAAGCTTTTCTTCATGATGGTGAGACACCTTAAGCGCACATTAACTCTAGTACAGCTTTACTTTTAAAGGTATTAAACAGCTGCTATTTATCTCTTCAATATCCAGGGGTTTATCGGTATGAAAAAGAGTCAGGCAGAGCAGATGCTCCGAATACCAGCTCCCTGTCTCCCTACCTGCACTTCGGTCAGCTCAGCCCACGCTGGCTTCTGTGGGATGCCAAGGGAGCGCGGTGTCGACCTCCCAAGTTCCAACGCAAGCTGGCATGGAGGGATTTGGCTTATTGGCAACTGACACTGTTTCCTGACCTGCCCTGGGAATCCCTCAGACCTCCATACAAGGTTAAGATAAATTTAGACACACATCGATTTATTATTCAGGGATTTGCAGTAGCATGGCTGGTTTGTATTGAGCAGCAGGAATTATTAATCTGCTATTATTGGCAGGCTTTACGCTGGAACACTGATCGCAGCCACCTGAAGGCTTGGCAGAAAGGTAACACCGGCTACCCGCTGGTTGATGCAGCCATGAGGCAGCTGTGGCTGACAGGCTGGATGAACAACTACATGCGACATGTTGTGGCATCTTTTCTCATTGCATATCTCCATTTGCCTTGGCAAGAGGGCTATCGTTGGTTCCAGGTAAGATTCTAGAACGTAAAAGACGAAAGTTAGTGTCCAATTTGTAGCTTCAAAGATAGGACCTAAAGGGCTATTCTATTAGTTTTTAATAGCTACATTTTTATTGCACCAGATCACTTTTGACTAGAAAGTGTGAAAACCATACTTCTATTTTAACCTAGATTTATTTCTCCTTTACTACAGATGCCACTTAGCTCATTCTTTAAAATAGTTTGGGTTTAATTGGGGTTATTGGTGAAAGCTAAAACATAAATTTCTTTCCTTAAATTGGTGCATGTATTGTATTCCCCTTTTTTGATGAAGTAGAAACTCTCTAGTCATGCAAAAAATTGCACAGGCTTACAGCTGTAGCAAGTCAAATATTTATTTATTCCCGTTTAGGACACATTGGTCGACGCAGACGTTGCTATAGATGCCATGATGTGGCAGAATGGCGGTATGTGCGGCCTAGATCACTGGAACTTTGTCATGCATCCGGTTGATGCAGCGATGACTTGTGACCCATACGGCAGCTATGTCAGGAAATGGTGTCCCGAGCTTTCAGATTTACCAGATGAGCTGATTCACAAACCCTGGAAATGCCCTGCATCCATGCTGCGACGAGCCGGTGAGGAACTTCTCAAAACTTTTCAGGTTTGATAACTTCTTAATCGTAGACCTAACTAAACTCATTTTATATCTGTTGCTTGTTAAGGTGTGGTGTTCGGCCAGACGTATCCTGAACGGATAGTAATCGATTTGGAGGAGCGAAGGACCAAATCCCTACAAGATGTAGCTCTGGTACGCAAGCAGTTTCAGCAATATGTCGACAAGCGCTCGGGCTGTGATCTGGTGCCTTTGCCCAAACGTCTAGTGTCTGAGGCTCTGGGTTTGTCCCACCGGGACGGTGCTGTGGTCACAGAAGGGAAACAATTCCTACTGCCTGTCATCACCCGCATGGAGTTCAAACACCAGCTGGAAGACCCGGACGCAGACGCAGCATCAAACCCCTACAATGCAGTCCTAAAAGGATACGTGAGCCGCAAGAGAGACGAGACCATCGCTTTCCTTAATGAGAGAGACTTTACGGCCAGTGTGATGTACGAGGGAGCTCAGAGACGGGAGAGGCTAGAGAGGGATCATCGTAGATTGGAGGGTCTCCCTCCGCCCCCTTCAGCCAGAGGAAAGGCCAGGAGGACTCCAACAGCCAAGGACAGATTCTCCGTGGTGCCTGGTGGTGCCATAGTTTCAAAGAACTGAATGAGAAATCAGCAGGATTGTAACATGTTGATATTATTTAAGTTAAAGTTTGATTTGGTTTTCTGATATTTTTTTTCTCTCAAAAGTGTACCTTACAGTACTGTCACTAACACTAAGATGCTGGTTGAACTTACAGTATGTCTTTTTATGCTGCTACAAGATTTTGAAATGAAAGTGCCTTTTAAAAAGTATTCCTTAAACTATTTTTGTGTTTTTTTCTGTTTTAATCACAAAGTTCAGTTTACTTTATTGGGAATTTCTGAGAAGCATCAGAACAAAGAAGTTCACAACAATGAGGAGGTGGAAATTATGCATAGTTAGAAATTTCTCCAGGAATAAATATTTGAAATATTGGCAATTTTATTATCCATCTAACTCAAAACTGTTTTCCTGTAGGACTGGCTTATGTTTGGATCAGTTACTTCCCCCTTATTTTTCATTCTGATAACTGTATATGTAGTATCAGTTTTCAAACAGGCTCTAAACTTGCGCCTATTATCCAGGAAGTTTAGTTTTGGTCACATAAAGTTCTTCCACCTGTTGAGTCTACTTCCTTCTGTTTTCTGTTCACAATTTGTCTATAAAGGCCATATTTTTAAGTGTTTCCCACCCGAGTTAAGGATTGCTAATGCTCCTACAAAGTCAGCATAGGTCCCTTTGCTGCCATCCCTCCCTGGCCAGTCACTCCAGGTGGATGCTCATGTCTTAAAGGTTTTAAACCTTATCTTCAACTATAGGCTGATTTGTTTCTTGGTCATCTTGGTTTTCTAACAAACCTCTGGGACTTTTACAAACATTTGCCATTAAGATTAAATTTACACCCAAGTGGAATCTGTTTACCCACAGCTGGACTGTTAAAGGAAACCTGTTGCACTGAATATCTGCTGTCGCTACATGCTCAACCAGCAGGAGCAAACCCTGCAAAGTGACTCGATGTATTCAGCAGGGCTGGGTTGAGTTGTCTCTGTAAGGTAACTTGACATTAAATGTTAACAATGTGTGATAAATAAATAAGCAGAATTTAAAAACATAGTAAGGGTGTTAGAACAAAAAAAGATTGAGCACCAACTTAACAGACTATTGGAACTTTTATTCATAACAAAATGTGGCTAATATGCCTTCCATCTTATAACTTTCAGCTACTTTTTGTTGGTCTTTCATATAAAATCTTATATCTTCGTGTTAGTGGTCTTAATAGCTATTAAAACAGCTTTTTGCTAAAAAAAAAAAAAATAGATATACTGATCAAGATATTAGAAAGTCTGTTCATGTTAAAGATGCAGTTATGAGAGAACATTTAAGATGTTTGGTTTTTTCAAGCATTAGTAAAAAACCTGCAGTGGATCATCTTTATTTATCAAAGATCAACTAGGGTATTATCAAAAAAATAATGTTAAAGTATCCTGTTAAACTGCAGATACTTTTTCCCTGCTGTGCATTAAAGCACAGTTATCTTTTTCTTTTCCTGTTGCATCAGTAAAGCTTTGGTTTCATCTACCTCTCATCTGCAGTCTTGGCAAGGTGGTTACCTTCCATCAAATTGGAGCTGGTTCATTTCTACTCTTGTCAAATTTTTGATAAAACATTCTCTATCCAATGGAAGTTTCTATATATAATTATAGAGTGTAGTGGGAAAAAAAGTATTCAACTATTTATTCCAGTTAAATAAACAGAGATCGATGGATTTAACTTACAATGATGGAATGTAGTCAAAACAAATTACAGAGACTTTGGTTAAGAGTAACATGTTATGAATAAACCTTGAGAAAGATTCTAGTTTGTTATGGAAAGAAGTATATCTTGTCTACAAACACCCCTCACTAAGGCATTGTGTGGCCTTGCAGGTGATACAGACCAAGTGAAACGTTTTATAGAGATTAAATAGCATGAAACAAGAGAAATCTAAATTTTCCGACCACAGGGAGATAAAGGAAATTCTAAGTTTTTAACTTTTCTCTTAATTTCTCAGGCTATTTTTATTAGAGTGAAATTTCTACATATTAAACTCACATCTGTCCCCTACACACCCACACAACTGCCATATTTAGAAGCTTGATCCAACCTGGTTTGATAAGCTCGTCAAATGTTTTTCAAATATGGGGAACATGTTGCAAATTTAGGTTATTATAATACAAATGAAACTCATTTTCATCTCACATTTCCTTATTTCAGATGAGCTCATTCAACTCTGCAACTGAGTAACATCTGTTGCATATGTAAACTGCCAATACATACCATCACATGAAAAATTACATAATCTAAGAAAGCCATTTTAAAAGATTGAGAATCCATTAGTTTGTAAACCTGTCATGGAGATAAACCTGAGATGGAGAGAAATGAACCAATAAATGAAGAACAGGAGACCAGAATTTTTTGTTGATGACTGAAAAAGATTTAATACCAAAACATTGATATAAACACCCCTATGTCGGTTAAAAAGATGGACATCCTGCAACTTGGTTTAAGCCATTAAAGATCAGTTTGGTGTTAAATTAATAGAATCCTTACATAATAAATTAGATGTTCTACTGCTTTACAATGCAAACCAATGTAACCATCATCTTTAAACTAGCTGTTAACCTTTTAATGTTAGTTAGGGCCCCTGATGCCTCTGACTGCTAAAAGCTGAGAAATTGCTGATTCAAGGGATATAACTTTTCATAGATAAACTGTGATAGGAAGAAACTCAGCCTTGATTTCCATTGTCTGAGGGAATTATGGGGTTGTAGCTCATTTCTTCCAGAAAGGAGAGTCTAAATGAATTTGCTGCAGGTTTCTCATCTGTCTAGCTAAATATTTTTTGGTTAAATCAGCAAGTTGCTACAGTACTGTCCTCACTCTAGCCTACTTTGAATAGGTATTAAAGTCATTGAATGATAAAAATCTGTTTTTTAAAGAGAATGAAAATGAACTAAAATTCAGAATAAATTAGCTGTGACGGCTAAAATGAAAATTGGACAACAAACTTTAGCTTAAAAATGTTAGGTGATCATCTAAATTAAATCCTAACAAGTTTCTAACAAGGGTTTCAGCACTTAGTTTTTCTTGGAGTTTGCAGTTATGGTTGTTACTTTTCCTTTGCAGTACTTGGTGCAGCAACAATAAAATCCTTCCATCCATTTTTTGTCAGGTATATCCCTACTGGGGTTGCAAAGGTCACATCCCCAGCTGTTAATGGGCGAGAGGCAGGGTACACCCTGGACAGGTCGCCAGTCCTGTCCAGTGTGTACCCTGCCAAACAACCATTCAGAGACAACCAATCATTCGCACACAAACTCACACCTAAGAAGCAATGTTTTTGGACTGTGGGAGGAAGCCGGAGCACCCGAAGATAACCCACGCATGCACAGGGAGAACGGGCAAACTCTGTGCAGGAAGACCCCGGGCCAGGAATCAAACCCAGAACCCTCCTGCTGCAAGGCAACAGCGCTATCCACTGCACAGCCCGCCACAATGACATGCAAACTGTAAATTGATCTCTGATTTCTTTAATTTCTTATTAAGTTAGGGAAAAAAATTCACACAAATATGTGAGGAATTGTTTATTTTTTTATTACACAGGCCCCATATCCACAGTGTAGACAAACCAGATTAATAACACCATAAAGACCAAAGTGCGTTTAAGTCTATGAATACTAAAGCAGAATTTTAGGTTTGATTGAAATGCTTAGTGGACTTTCTACTGCCTTGGTTTCATTTCTTGCGTTTAAATGTTTCAGAGTTATAAAAAGGCAGGCTGTTTATTCAGTGCAGACAGTTGTACTCAATAGGTAAAGACTTTCTAAAGTTCACATTTCTACGACCCAGTCAGATCAGCAGTACATAGCTGTAGTTAAGCTTTGCTGCTGGATGCATTGTGATGGAACCGAGAGGCATGTCAAATGCATCTCCCTGCAAAGTAGCACTTAAAAAAAAGGATAGTATTCATGAAATAATCTAAGGTTAGTCCTCGATGGAGCGGATGTATTTCTCGTATGCCGCCTCGTCCATCAGAGCGTCGAGCTCAGCAGGGTTAGCAATCGTCATCTTCATCAGCCAACCTACAGGAAACGGGGTTTTTAGACATAATTTATTCCAAGGTTTGATCATCATGCAAAACATTGAGCAGCAATATAAGTTGTTTATGCAGCACAAAGCCGACCTAAAATACAATTCTAAAGAGCTTGAGAACTCATTAAACTCCTTTCTGGACACATGGAAGTGGCACCATTTAGACCTTGGAGCCTTCCAGGTTTGGTTTAGAGGGAAGAGATCTGCTTGTTTAAAAGACAGAATATGTTATTGTTCTGCATTTCCCAGTAAGGTCATAAATATTGCTTAGTTGTTCCATTTCCATAAATTATTTTTCAGGTCTTACATCACAGCAAACTAAAATATGGCTGTACTGTGAAACCTACTTGATATAGGCTCCTGGATACAAAAATGTCATTTTTAGGACATTTATCTTTTTGTTGGCAAAATGATATGCCTGTACAATACTGCCCTCTGGTGTCTAACCAAAAAAGATTCCTGTAGAAAATTATAAAAACAATACTTATTTTATCTTTAATATAGCCAATTTTATATTTGACCAAATAACCCAGTGTTTGGAATAGTTTATTTCTCAGTAAGAGGGGTTTATGAGGTTTATGAATAATTTCAAGAAATTGTAATACATTTAAACTGAATAACTGAGCATCCGCTCTATTTTTCCACTAAAAGGAAGAACGTTTTCTAAAATTTAGTTTGTCTTTTTTCATAAAGCTGAAGAAGCAAACCGGACTGTAGAGCAGTAAGAGCTTTTGAGTGTGCTCACCATCTTTGTAGCAGGATTTGTTGACCAAACCAGGGTTGTCCGCCAGTAGTGTATTGACCTCTACAACTTCTCCAGTCAGAGGCGAATAAAGTTCACTCGCTGCCTTGACACTTTCCAGAGCTCCAAACTCATCTGTGAGAAACAAAGCACATACATCAATGGTTAATCTTTAAAGAAATGTAACCTCCATATATCAGTTACATTTTGTCTTCAACTCACTGAAATAGAACACAAACATCTATGTAAAGCACAAATACCCAACTTAGATAATGACTAAGGATGCAAGTTATCGATTCATGATGTAATTTAAAGCTGATAAATCTCATTGGTTTACTGACAGGCTTATAAATAAGCACCCATTTTCTTAGAAACTACAAATTGTCCTTTGTTGAGAGGGTGTTTAAGACTTTTTTTTCTCTCTCTTTAAACATATACCAATTTTAAAAAATAAAACAAAATCATATTTCAAAAATTGAACAGACTGTATTAACAATTGTGGTTTCCTCATACATTAACTAGATATTATTATAAAATATAAGTAAACAGGACCCTAACTGCATGCTCTTAATGATCCCCTATGAACGATGATGTCAAACTATCATTTAAGGACATGTCACTCTGACATATTGTGAGACTGTACATGCCAATTTATGTCCATATGGCGAGACACTTTGTGCTATTGGCTGTGCCTCTAAGTGGGATGTTATGGTTGCTTTAAAATAATTGGATGTTAAAAGTTGGCTCCATGAGGAGCATTAATTCTATCAACTGCTCCTATTAGTACGCATTTTTTTTTATCACCTTACAAATGAAATTCTTATCCTTTCTCTGTCATCACATCCTCGCTTTACCAGCATGCTGGTAGTTTTAGGTTGAGAGGTTGACACTATAATTAACCACCCATGCAGCATTAATTAATGGTTGCTAATTAGGAGATAACAGGTTTGTTGAGTACTTATATTTAAAAACAGAACTGCACATAGTGGATTCTGTTTTTTTGTAGCCATTAAAATAATCCTGAACCTCACTCTGTTCTGATCGTTTCATGTTTCTGTTCTCTGCCATGATTATTTCTCTCACAATCAGTATAGGCTTCACTTAGGGATAAACAGCAGCGCCCTCTTCTGGAAGAAGACTGCACTGTAATACTGAAAGAAGTCTTCTCTATTATCAGTTGGAACACATTTTCATCTAAACCATCGTTTGCATCTTTAGCTATAAAAGAAAATGCAAATATAACAAATATTCAAAACGGAGTTGAATGACAGTTTTGTTTCATTTTAAATGTTTTTTATTTTCTAGATTGTGCTCTCACAATTGCTATCACCATTGATGAAAATTACTGTTTTTTTGTAAGTTAGAAAACCTACAAAATCGGCATCGTATAAACATACTTTGATAAAAATATTAAAGCTGAATACAATCATCATAATTGGTCAAGATGGATAAGATGCAAAGACCTATGTAAGCTGTCATAAAGGGCCATTAATGCAAGCCAGACTAGTAAAAGAAGCTATGACAGGTTGATCAGACTTTACAGCATCTAGAGTCAAAATGCCAGAATCCAACTAGACGGCACAATAATTCAATATATTGCCCAACGTATGTGTGTATGATTACAGTGTTTGTAACTGACTAATGTTCTTCTTTTAATGTGGTTTTTATGTGTTTTCAATAGTAAATGTATCTCTAAAATGTTAGTTTAACTATGTTTAAATAACCTTTTTAATATGTCATAACTTTCTGCGGGCTTTTGTTTTGGGTACCCCTGGCAGTGTTTCTAAACCTTCTATGTTGTTTAAACAACATCAAAATCAAATCAAAATCAAAATTAAGGAAATGTATTGTGATTTTGGCCATTTTACCAAGCCCAAACAGATTAATTTGAGTAATAAATCCAACTAATAATAGAAATAAAACTCAACATAAAACAAAAATTATCTGTCAACAATTTCAATATAAATCTATTTTTTCTTATATAGAGCATTAACAATCTAAAGAAAAGATGTGGCATTTTATTTAAAATATAGTTTAAAGATGTAACTTATTCACTTATGACAAATATACAATATGTGTTTTTCTATTAAAACTTTCAGAAACAATACCATATTAGATAACTGACACTTTGCTTAACTCAAATTAGTGAACAACATTGATTGAATAAGCTTTATTGCCATTATACCAAATACAATGAAAGGTCATTTGACATATTTTTAGTAATGTCAATACCAGATATAATTAAAATATTAACCCTTTATAGGGGAAAATAGCATTTTTGCTCACTTGCATACCCCTTACAAATGGAGTCCAGCGCCCCCCACGTCCCTTAGGGAGGTCTAGAAGCACAAGATCTATATCCAGCCATTCAGCAAAGATGCTGCTACATGGATGTGCATCTTATTGTGGCATTTGAGCATTTAGATGAGCCCTTGAATGATATATTACCTACTGTAAATTCAGTAAAAAAAAAAAAGTTAACAAGTCAAGAAAAAAAAAGGTAAAAATCCAATTGAAATTTTAAAAAGTTAATAAAGCTAGTAAACAATTATATTTGTTTACTAGTAGCATCAGCATTAATGCCTCCAAGGCAGGGATCTTCAACGTTTTCCAGGCCAAGGACCCCCAAATTGATGAGAGATGGTGTGGGGACCCCCTAATTATATATATTGTATGAAATTGTGTTATGGTATTATGGTCAAAGCGGTCCTATAGTCACTCTATTACAGATGGAGTAATGTAACGAATGTAATTTCGCCCTGGGATTATTAAAGTATTTCAGATTCTGATTCCTGGTTGATGGTACAGGCGTTGTGAATGAAACGGTGCCCAGCTTGAAAGAGCTCCTGTGTGTCGTTGAATGTGTGCATTGATGACTGAAAGACATCTTCTGCCTCCTTTTATCTGTTTACTACAGTGTGTTATCTGTTTACTTTACTGTTTACTGTGTGTTGAATTCCTGTTAATGTGCATTTAAAGACATTTCAATTAGTGGACCCCTGTTGAAGACCTCCAATCTAAGGTTATGTTGTACCAAAAAAAAATGTGTATCTTTTACTCTGAGTGTTTTTATAATGACTTTCTTATAGATGCACTTCTGTTATTTTTCTTAATATATTCGGGCAAGTTGGCGTTTCTTGTTAATACATTGACTTACATTTTTCCCATTAAAATAATCCATATTTTTTGAAAATTACAAAGGTGATAAGGTATTTTTCTGGATTACAGTAACACTACTGGCTTGAAACTGATTTTCAAAGTATTTCACTGAGTGCCCTATAAAGGGTTAATATATTGTCATTATTAATATTTGCAGTAGCCTATGGAGTGTTTGATTTCCCACAGCAGTTGAACCCACAAGAGATGGGTGATAACTGGATAGTTTGTGTTTAAAAACTGTTAACCAGCAAAGTCTTCCCACAAATTGCTTTTAGCATACAAAGCAGAAACGCCATGTTTCAAAATAACAACCAACATCAATCAAACAAGCGTTTACAGATGATGA
>NW_015150752.1:513389-517851 GCF_000732505.1 Cyprinodon variegatus
AAAAAAAAAAAAGATCAAAGGGTTACCTGCTCCAGCTTCTGTTGTCTTTTCATAAGCTCTATTTCCAGGTCACTAAGTTTCTTATGAGCCTCCTGCTCCTCCTTCTGGGCCTTGATAACTTGCTCCCTCTTTCTGTTTTCTAGAACTTTCTGGAGCTCTGGTTTGTTCTGAGGAGCAAGACCCCTTTACAGCAGAGAGGAAGAAAAAAGAAAAACGATGAGAAAACACGTCACCAGAACCAAGCTTGAACAAATCTTTGCTACTAAAAGCTCATGGGATTTCCGGAGTGCATTTAGTGGACGATTTCCTAGGATTTATTCAGAACAGATGAGCACCATGACCTCATTCTAGTTGGTAAAGTCTGTGTTACATGAACAGGATTACATGTCAATCATGTAAAATAAAAAAAAGTTTTGATTTTAAGCCAATTGGAGATGGTGCCAATGTTAAAATCCTACTGAAATATGGACTAAGACAGTATTTCAAACTGTAAAACGTATTCACACCCCTTGAACTTCTTCCCAAATTGACAATGTTTTACAGAGATTATTTGTAGGAGAAAAAAAAAAGAGAAAACAAACTAGAAGTGAATTGTGAAATAAAGGGAAGGTATGCATAGTTTTCTAAAAAAAAAAAAAAAAAAAAAAAAAAAAAAAAAAAAAAAAAAAAAAAGGGGGCATACCCTGCTGAGCTAGCTGTGTTCCCACCTCTGGCAGTCCACAGTAAACTACATCTCCCAGAGCCTCCTGCAATTGATCGAAAACAAGGTCAAAGTTCAGCCTAAAATCCTTCAACTTCAGTGCATAATGGACTCATTCTGGAAACTTACTTGTGCAAAGTTGCTGATTCCGACTGTACCTGTCCCGCTATCGTCTACTCGAACCCATTCGTGCTTGTCTGTGAACTTAAGAGCTGTAAGATAAAATAAACTCTGTAGTCCATGGATGATGTGATAAACACGCAGCAGAGCTGACATTCTATCATGTCGCTTTTCTCCTCCTGCTCCTGGGAAAACAGGCTAACATGCTGCTCTAAACACATTCAGGGCCAAATACCTTCTGATAATCGGCTTGAAGAAGCTATTGTCCTTCCATAGTGAGGCCGAAGTGCCGGTCTCTGAGGAGAGAGCAGCGCTGAGCGGGTCAGTAAAGACCGAAATGTGGAAAAGTTTGAAGAAAATGAACGGAACAAGCCACAAGCGGCCATCTCTGCCGCTAACTAAAGGGCGAGAATCTTCACTTCTTCTTCGGTGGTTTTAGAAGTGACACGCGCACTGTGCTGCCATCTACTGGCTATATATTTTTTAATAGTTTAGGAGGTATTTGCAATCTCACACCGGTCGTATTTTACTTTTTAATAAGAAGCCACTGATTAAAAAATGTAAATAAACGGAAATCAATGTTTTTGTTGACATTATTCTAGAATAGTACTGCGTTTTTTTTAAATTTATTTTTATTATTTTTTGAGTGTTCTCAAAAGTAGACTGACAGGAAAGGGAGTATGAGAGAGGAGCAGAGACATGCTGCAAAGGACCACAGGTCGGATTCGAACCCTGGTTGGTCCGTACATGGGTTGTGCGCACTAAACGCTTCACCACCTGCACGCTCATACCATATTGCATCACTAAGGGAGCATTTTAAACATTTTTTTGTCATTACACTGCCACAAGTACAGAGAAATGAAATGAGCCATCTGCATTTAACCCATCCCCTTGGGAAGCAGTGGGCTGCCATTGTGCGGCGCCCAGGGAGCAATATGGGGGTTAAGGGTCTCTGCTCAGGGACCCAGAGTGGAAGTGGGGCTTGAACTCAGAACCTCAGGATTTCAAGCACAATGCCCCAACCAATAGGCCGCCTCTCACAAAAGCAGGCATGTGCATGAAGGGTCTCGTCTAAGGACCCACACTGGCAACTCCTTCCCCTCAGGTGGGATACAAACCAAGGCCTCCCGTTTGCAGGAGGCATCACTCACCACTTGAGCTAGCCTTGAACTTTATGGGTCCCTGTGATTACAGAAGAACCTGTTATTCACTTTTCGTTGTTACTTCTGCCAATGAGGTTATGTTAGTCAAGTCTGTGCATGTTTTTGTCTTTCTGGGCATCTGTGTGCATAACTTGAAAAGTTATGAACAGGTTGTAATGAAATCTGTACCAAAGGTGCACCCTAGTGCAATGAATATTCCATAAAATGTTTGTGATGTTCGACATCATTATTTGGATGGAGGAATTTTTAAAGTATTTTATCTGTGAAGATTCTCAGTCATCCAGGTCATGCATATCAGACATCTTCCAAAAAAACTTCACATCCAGTTGCCTAGACCGAACTTTTTCAAGCTTTGAAATATTCTGTTCCATAATTTGGAGGAACAAGCAGTCCCCCCCGTTAACCAGAGAGTAGCAGCAGTGACTAATCACAGCTTCAGCACTGGACTCAGAAAAGTCCCAAAGTATTATACTGAAGACAAAAACACAGGAAGGGTGAGCCATGACTCACTCAAAGTCTCAAATCTGCTGATCACACACAGCACAGAGTGAATGAAGAGGCATTGCTCTCTGACTGCTTTTCTAGTTACAAATGAGATTTGAAATGTTTAAAAGGAAACATTTACATTTTTCATTATATTCATTTATTTCTAATAAAATATAGGGTAATTTTATGGTAAAATGTAACAAAACCTTACCATTACTTTATGAGGTAGAAATTGGGTTGCTCTTTTGCATGTTTTTTTTTTTTTAAATGGTCCAACAGTCCAAATATGCTTTAAATCTTAAATATTGTACGTTTGAAATATAAAAAAAAAAATCTAATCCCACAAACAAACTGATGTAAAATATAAAGCAAAACCTGCACTTACTGGACAATTTTATAAAGTTGAGATTTCCCCCTCTATGGCCATCTGTTTTTTGAAGGCACATGGCCTCTGGATCAAACATTTTCTTTGCAAGCCTTTTTGTGCTGGGTTTGCAGGTTCCCTCAATATCAGCATGGTTTTTCATGAACATACATGTTAGCGGACTTTAGGAGTGCTTGTTTGTATGCCTGAGTTTTCCTACGTGAAGCATGAAGTGCATGAAGACTTGTAGCATCTCACAGTAAAAGAAACCCGACCTACTGTAGAACTTAAAAACGACTACTTACCTGAAATGCAGTCTCCCATATATGGTAGTTAACTTAGAGGGTTAATCAAAGATATAGACCTAGTTCCTACATTAGTTCAAAGGTCTGCTTATGAACAAATGGCTCTTATTAAACCTGCTTACAACTCATGAGCAAAATAAATCATAACCTGTACAATTTTTCTGTAAAAGTTTAAATATATATATATATATTTTTTTTTTATCTGTACAACCCCCCCTTCATCATAAATCATGCCAGATTTTGACAGTACAAACTAATGAGTGCCCTAATGATCAAAACATGATCATTCACTTCAGGACAAACAAAATAAAATGTAAATTATTTATTAACACATTCTTTTCCATACAAAACAATAGAATATATAAAGAAAAATTACTCTCATGCCTGGGAGTTTTACTATTGCTTAAAATTGCATTAGCTGAGGAAATGTCATGTACAGAATAAAAATGAAAAAGCATATTTTCACACAACCACCCACTCCTTTTGTCCTTCTCTGGCCGTATATGCTATGCTGTAAAACAAAGTAAAACAGAATGACTAGAAGGGTCTTCCCCTACACCTGGGCTAAAAGCTACCAACATAAATAACAAAAAGCACATTTGTTTGGCTTTTATTTTACACAGCTTTAAGAGTCCATCCAGTGTCCACTTTTTTGATTTTTCAATGATTGTGAATATGAAAACAAAAGCAACAATGACAACACTGATAACAGTAATTCAAACCGACAGCTCGCAAAGAGGAGAAAAAGAGTGAAAAACAGACTGGGTTTGGTTTATTTCCTCCGCTAGAGCTCAATGGAAGCTTGCTGGCCCATGAAAAGCGTGTAACATGTCTGTTAGGTGCCTCCTGTGTTGGGCGGGTTTGGGGTGATGGTGGTGTGCGAGTGCTGGCGGTCCACTGCAGGGAGAAAGAATGGGGGGGAAATCTTTTGTCTCTAGAGTCTCTCTCCTCGCTGCAGGAAGGAAAACTTGGGGAAAGGAAATGCCAACAGGCTCATCCTGGTCAGGTTACCATCGTGGTACCACAGAAAACACACACTCCTTGGCATCTCAGTGAGCCAGACCCAGAACCCCCCGGCTGGATTTTAGGTGGCTCGCCCCTCCCCATCCGCTTCCTGCTTGGTCCGGCGCAGGTTACCCTTCATCTTCACAAACTCGGGGGTGTTTTCCTGTTCCTCTTGCATTTTCTGCTGCTCCAGTTCAAGCTGGACAACATGAAACATGAAATGCATAGTTCATTTTAATTATTAAAGTAAGCACTGAATAAAAAAAAAAAAAAAAAAAAAAAAAAGGTTACCTGCTCCAGCTTCTGTTGTCTTTTCATA
>NW_015150752.1:517867-532282 GCF_000732505.1 Cyprinodon variegatus
TCCCCATCCGCTTCCTGCTTGGTCCGGCGCAGGTTACCCTTCATCTTCACAAACTCGGGGGTGTTTTCCTGTTCCTCTTGCATTTTCTGCTGCTCTATTTAAAGATTGGTAACAGCCAGAAAACGGCATTCAGTGCACTTAAAACTGTGATCAAAAAAAAAAAAAAAAAAAAAAAAAAAAAAGATCAAAGGGTTACCTGCTCCAGCTTCTGTTGTCTTTTCATAAGCTCTATTTCCAGGTCACTAAGTTTCTTATGAGCCTCCTGCTCCTCCTTCTGGGCCTTGATAACTTGCTCCCTCTTTCTGTTTTCTAGAACTTTCTGGAGCTCTGGTTTGTTCTGAGGAGCAAGACCCCTTTACAGCAGAGAGGAAGAAAAAAGAAAAACGATGAGAAAACACGTCACCAGAACCAAGCTTGAACAAATCTTTGCTACTAAAAGCTCATGGGATTTCCGGAGTGCATTTAGTGGACGATTTCCTAGGATTTATTCAGAACAGATGAGCACCATGACCTCATTCTAGTTGGTAAAGTCTGTGTTACATGAACAGGATTACATGTCAATCAAGTAAAATAAAAAGTTTTTATTTTAAGCCAATTGGAGATGGTGCCAATGTTAAAATCCTACTGAAATATGGACTAAGACAGAATTTCAAACTGTAAAAAGTCTGACATGTACTCCTCTGAATAAAGACTTAAAATTGCATTGAAAAGTTGATTCTTCTATTCTAAAACCTCAAAGGTGATTCTCCATCAGCACTGCAAATTTACAAAGTGGATGAAGTATTTGCCAAAAATGAACATTACTATTCTACATGCAGAAAGATCTATGCAGATATATTCTCCACCTTAGCAGGGACAGGGAAACTCATGCACACAATTTTTTATATTCCTATTTTGTAAAAAAATAAATAAATATGCATAATTTATTTTCCACATCAAAACTTTGCACCATAAGTTGGACACAACACTTCTAGGCTGCAACCTAACAAAATATTTAGAAATTTAATGGATATAAATAGAACTGCAAAGTACTGCTGTTGGCTGCTTGAATATTTTAAACTATCCTGGGACACATTTCTCACATGAGTCTAAGGAAAGCAGAGTGGTTGGCGCACGGTTAAGAAAGAGGGAGTCATGCTAGTAGAATGTGAGGAGGAAAGTTATGTAATCTACAAAACTCCTCTAAATTAAATGAAAAGGCAGAGGAGGAGAGTCACGACTGTTAAAAACAATAAGAGAGAAATACTAAACACAAATCCCAAGACAGGCTGTGTTTGATAAGCTGTCCACTTCAGATTCAAATTATCCAATTTCTTATTGGCTGCTTGCTCCCTCCTAAAATGATCAGCATGACAGTGTTTCTACCTGCCCACAGTTCAGCGCCAGCAGCATCTTAATTAAATGCACGATTAAATCCTGCAGATTGCATAATCAAGCTCAGAATGTTCCAAGATGCAGCGGGAGTTTCTTATACAAGGCGTCACTTTTTTTAATGCCTTATGAAAGCACTTAGCATCACTGAATTAGAGAAGACTGCAACATACTGTGCAGCATTAAGGTATCCAGTACATAAAGGGAGATGAGGCTGTAAAGCCCCCCCCCCCCATAAACTGGATGGTGTTCTGTGTTTACATAATCTGTGGCCCTATGAAACACCTCCCCTACAAAGTGCACATCTTAAAAAAAAAAAAAAAAAGGGATGAGTTTGAATTTCTGAAATTCTTCCACATCAGTGTGTGGGAAGGGTCACTGTCGCCAAGGTAGCAGAGGCAGAGAAAGGCTCTCAGCTGAAGACTGTTTTGTAATCTTGATTACATAACATGTTTTTTTTTTCTTTTTTTTTTAATCCATCTACTCATCCATGTCTCCATCTACCCCCCCTCCCTCCCTTCTAGCATCTCCTCCGCACCATCACCACTATGACTAAGCCTCTGTGCAAGCAAAATGTATTCACATTAATAAGCATAAGAAAACAAAACAAATTCATCTCCAAAATCCACCTAGAGATAACACTCTGCAGGATATAAAATCTTAATTTCCTTTTCTTTAATGTCTCTCTAATTTCATTTTTATAAGGGATGCAGGTCTTTAACCCGTTTAAAGACGGAGGATGGATGCTGTCATGGAACAGCTGTCAACATCCTGAGTATTTACAGTGCTATTTATAGCTCAGACACAAAGTGGCCACTGCTGCACGGTGAGAGAAAACACAAACATTCAGTCCTGAAAGGATGATCACAGACGCTAGAACATGTGCCTTCATGTTCCCACAGATGGACTCATTCTCTCTTAAAGCTGCAGGATTTTTTTTATTTTTTTAAGAACACCAGAAAATGAGTCACATTTACATTTGTGTGGGATTTACGCATACTTTTTTTTTTTTGAGACACTCCAGTACATTTTAAGGCAACATTTCATATTAAAATGTTTCATACATTAAGCTAAGTGATGATACTGCTGGAGGTTAAATCAGTGATGTCAGCCTAAGTGACGCGCATCAGTACAGTCTGTACAGACAATCAGGACACCAGCAGGGATGATAACTGGGTCTACCCGTCCTGTTAGTAAAGATGAAACCGGGTTAGTGTGGATTTGGGCAGTATAATGTTGATTTTCCTTTTTTCTTACTAGATTGTGATTGTTACAGAATCACCAACAATTATCTAGAAAGTCCTGCTGCTCCAGAAATAAAAACAAATCAATCTCTTTAAGCACTCTGCATTTATAAGTTGGAGGGACTGAAAGTGTTTTGTTTTTTTCCACATCTTCTGACCTTTTCTGGTTCATAATAAGCTCTCTGTGTAGGTCCTGATGGTTCCGGGAGCTTTTTACTGGATTGATCAGCTTTTTGGGCTTGATGAGCTCCTCACAGTCTCCGTCCAGGTAGTCCGGTTCTGCCATGACACTCCTCCTAGAATTACACGGATCTGCAGAAAAAGATGGAAATAAGTCAATCTGGTAAATAATTATTAGGTAGTTTTGGCAAAACAACCAGGCATTTTTAAAGCTCATCAATCTTTAGTCTCACTCTTAAAAATTTGTATTCAGTGCAGCATAACTCTGATTTATGCAAATGAATATATGAGCAATCAACAGTGCTGCTCTCTCAAACCAGCCGCCTACATCCCCCCATCAAAAACAGCCATTACCTCTAGACAATGGATACAGAAATATGAGTCCATAAAATAAAACACCTTTATGTAAACACACTCTTCAAATCCTAATGGAAGAATCTCCCTAAAACTCTGACAAAAGTTTCTGAATTTCATCAGGAGACTCCAAACTGATGTTACATAATTGTTCCAAACAGAGTGGAACATTTTATTTTTCTGATATGTGGTAAAAGAAACATCTGCAATGCAACAGATTAACCCAGACAACACAAAACCAGATGCTTATATTTCAATGCAAGCTTTAATTTAAAACACTGCTTATTGACTTTTGGCCCAGAGGCTAAACAAAACAAAAGCTACACATTTTCCTCATGGACACCAATGCCACATGTTTGGCCAATAAACAGTTTTCTAAAGGGAGACAAATGTTTTTTTCTCCTTCAGGTGAGAGTTAGATATGCAAATTTAAAAATAACCTACACAGTTAAGCTTTTATGAAAACACCTATTGTCCAGCTATCATAAGACATGATATAACAGAGCAGGGTTAAACATTTACTGCGAGGTAGATTGTTAACCTTATCAGAGTTTGTTTAACGTCACAAAATCTAACTTTTTATTGTAGCTTCTGTTTACAAGTCTATCCAACTAAATCCAGACAGCTTAAATATACTTGAAGAAATATAACTGGAGCCAAAAGTAATGTTTCCTCCCATAAAACAAATATTATAAGATTACAAGATTGAAGAAATCCTCTAATAAACACAACTAAAACAAAGTGTACAAACTGTACAGTAGCACTGAGAGAAACAACTCACCCTGCAGATGAGGAAAGACAGAATATCGGAACATAGTCGTCATCCTGGATAATCTGATTTAAAAATCTGCTTTCCAGGAAAATAAATGAACGCTTGTCGTGTTTGTCTTTTGCAGAGGCAATGATCTTCCTGCACAGCTGTTTCTGACTGAACTGATTGGAGTCCAGAGTCAGTTTTATAGCATCTCCCTCTCTCCCTCTCTCTCTCTCTCTCTCCCTCCCTCTCTCTCACACATCTTCCCCGCTCCCTCCCTAATTTGTTCAGTCCCTTTCAATTACAAGAGACATCTCTAACATCAATTACAACCAGTTCTCCATCAATAGGGAAACTATTTCTGGACAAAGACGCTGATTTAAACAACGAAGATCTATTTTCCAGCACAATGCTGCAGGTATTTTGATAAAAACACTTATTTACAGGAACAGTTATGCAGTCTAACAGAACATTTACTGATCAGCTTGATCCACTTATTTCAGTAGCTGACAAAATGTTGTACATTTCTGTTCTCTGACTGACCGAGGAAACAAAACCCTCAGCAATCCTGCTGTTAGTATGCGCTCTCAATGCGTTCACTGATCACTGGGCTCCTGATAGGTCAGTTTAGTACTGACTGAAACTAACCAGTGACTTGGCCAATCACAGCTAGTTTCAAGCAAGAAAGCCTTTTACTGCAGTTGCTGATAACAAGCCTGAGGGGGGAATGAACTCACAAATTCAAAACATGGCCTAGATTTAGAAGACTGGTGTAATGATGAAAAGACGCCACTAGAGGTCGGTGTTATTGCTTCATGGAGTTAAACTATGTTGGTTACATAACAAAGAAAGCCACATTAATTGGAGAGAACAGTACTCTGAACAAGTGGGAAAAAATAAAAGATAAACCAAAAATTTTCAGTTGGTTATGGTTTTTTTGTGATTTGTGGGTAATGTTTTAAAAGTCTTCGTCAGAGATTTATTAATGCATTTTCAATAAACTTATCCATTGTTTTTAAACTGTTGCAAATAGCAGCTGTGAATCCTTAGCTGCCTTTCCTTGTAATCAAAGGGACCTCTAGTAAGAATTATTTTCAAGCAACAAATATGAGTTTTAATTTAAGTCTAGCTAAACACAAACCAACATCACCTTCAAAAATAATAAATGCATAGAGGCATGGAAATAAAAATGCTATAACTCCCAAAATGTACTACAGTGAATGATTACAAAAGTTACTCATGTTGCGTTCCTGAAAATAGAGCTTAGATCTGGTTTTAGATTAAAAACAAAATAAAAAAATAAGAAAGAAAGATTAATTTAATTTAATTGATTAACATCAGTACCAAATCAAACTGATGTTTATTCCTGCATATTGTGCTGTTAAACCCAAAGCAGCATGTTCCAGTAGAGAGACCCCAGTAGAGATAAGAATGACAGAAAATGGATGGAATGATGGATGGATGGATTTTAAGGTTAGAGATTAGTGATAAACCCGAACTTCAGTGTTCAGTATTCTGAGTTCAGGGGGACTTTCTTGCCATGTTACCTGGAAAACATGTTTGTTACCAAGGCTGTACTTGAAATAATTTGTTAATGCATGAAACTGCACTTTTAATACTAGTTCTAAACATGCAACATCATTTGATTACTCTTGTATTCGTATATATATATATATATATATATATACACATACACACGCACACACACACATACACACTTCTTGTGATTGTTCGGAGAGAAAAAAAACTTGGCTGGTTCTGAGATGGCGTGTCAGCAGTTCATTAAGATGTATAGCACATCCTAGGTGGTTTGTGTTAAAGCAGAGGGAACTAAAGACCAGCAGTGTTGTCCCTGTGTCCGTTACCGTAACACATCTGCTCCTACTTCCTCTCTGCCCCGGGGAAGGAGAGGAAGTAACATGGGGAGTTCAAAAAGAACCTGCACTCTAAAATTGGAGCGATGCTTAAAGCAGGACTTCTAATTAGATGTTTAGCATGTTTTTATTAGATATCCCTTTTGGTTCTCCTTAACAGCCAAGAGCAGCAAAGCCCATGCAGACATTTGCCTAGAGACTTCTTAAGACAGACAGTTTATAAAGTGAGACGTTAGGAACTTTAAAATACAGGAGGAAAAGTATGTATTTGAGATCACTAAATTCACCGAAACAAAATCTATGCTTATGAAAAAGCTACGGTATTAAGGACATCAATAATAAGAATTATGAGCCAAACATTAGTTTCAGGAATCCCATTAAAACAGATTGTTTATTGGTTTTGGAGACACACCCTCACTACAGAGACCACAGACACAGATAACGAGCTTCAGAAAGGAAAATTCTGCAAGACATCCATGAAGAGGCCTTTTAAAAATTGACATAATACACTGTTTTATAGCTCTCAGGGGATGAAATGAGGTGAAACACAAAACTAAACAGGAACTAAAGGAAACAAAGTGGGTCAGCACAGAGACCAGAAAGGAAAGTTTTAACCTCAGTTAATTTCAACCCCTCATATCAGTCCTTCGGATGTTGGAAACTTTAAAGTTTAATGATTGAAAACATCTCAACTTGTAGAAAGAACAACAAGGAGGATAACTCACGTTTATGGAAAAGTTAAACTAGGACACAGATTAAACGACATAATGCCGCTTTTCTTCCTGCATAAAAAAAGAGATACAAAAAGAGAAGTAAATCAACAGTCATGTTTGCAGTTGCGGTCGCGTGTGAAAGTGTACCCGATGATTACAGGCTGCATTAGAGGCAATAGAAGGGACCGCTCTTACAGGGGCAGACGGCCTGAGCCCTGCCAACTGACTGCATCATTCTGGGTTAGCTTAGCCGCACACATTTATCACACGATCAATTTCTGTTTCTCTTACAGAAGCAGCAGAGAAATTCTTAACAGTTTTATTCATAACACAGCTCTGAAAAAGCATTAATAATGGTGTTTAATCTGACACAATTAATGTATTTTAGTCTTTTTAATTCAAATACATTTCTTGACAAAAAGGGCATTGTTATGGCTTTCTTAAATTCTTCAGTTAGACTCCAAAACAAGATTTGAGATAAAAGTTATTGAAGAAAAACGATAATCACTGTTTCAACTACTAATGCCTGATTCAATCAGATGGGAGGACACAGTTTACCATCTGAACCCATTAGAAATTAAAGTGGTTTTGATCAATAATAAATTATTTCTTCTTTCTCTTCATGGTGCTTATAAATTTATGCCATATGAACAGATTTTTAATGCACACAGCTTCAGTTTGACTCCTTAGGAGACTGCTGTCTGATCAACATTCCAGTGAGGACTGTAGGGGACACTTTGGTGGACTTCATTTATCTGAGCTGATGAAACTTCAGTGCAAAATGAACAGATATGATCTTTTAGCTGGGGGCTTTTAGGTTTATGAAGTTGATCAAAAAGCCATCATTGGTTCACATGCCACATTCTCCAAAAGGTTCATTTCAACAGCGGGGAAAATATTCTGCAAAGAGATAAGATCGCGGCATAGTTGTGAAATATGTGTTAAGAAATCTTTCTAAACAGTGCACAGAGACAGGGCCGCAACAAAGGTAAACTTAACTTCATGCTGCTGAGGAGGAAATAAATTACTGATTGCGTTTCATAAACAATAAAAAAAAAAAACGTTGTTCTTTTGACACCCTGTTTTGTTTGTACAGCTGATTCTCTTCCCTTTTTTTCCTCTGTAAATCATGTCTGACTTAAAACCAATAAAAATAACTGTAAAGTGGCTGACCATTTTCATTTTGTATTTCTACTTGATTCTCATGGGTTCCTCGTCCACTGAGAAAGTCCCTCCATGTTGCCTTTACAAAAACCTAACGCAGCAAAAAAATACAGACACACCAACAAGATGCCCAGAGATTGGAATTAGTAAATTTTACTTTGGTCTGTTTGATTAATACTGATTTATTCTCTTTCTGTTCAGTTTATTTTAACATCAACCAAAAACTTCTTGATTTTTTATTTTTTTTTTGCACTTGCATTTAAAACTGCTATCTATATCGAGGCAAAAGCAGTAGACGTTTGCCTTTTTTGTGCTATCATTTTAAGGAAATGGAAAATAAAAAAAAATTAAAAGACAACCAGAAATCCTTATCAGTCTCACTCAGGAAACTCAGCTAAAAGAAAAAGTTGCACAACAAAGTTATGCTGTTACATAGTGTAATGATACTACTTAACACATGTTTCATTCACTACTTTTCATGTTTTTTAAACTATAGGGTCACAATAATCTGTGTCAGGGAAATTTGGCAATGGAAGTCCACCCAACAGGCAAAATACATTACTGTAAAGAACCATTCTAATATGGCTTATTCAACATTACACCTCGATAAATTACAATAACAATTTCATAAACTGTGTAGCGCTGACTGATATAACTTGGTTATACAACTTTAAATAATTTTTTAAAGTTACTGAACAGTAAAACAAAACTCTATGATGAGGGTAGCAGAGATAGGTTATGTTTTCATAAAGGTTTTTTGCATTTGTTCGCTACTCTGAAAGATGGCTGGGAAGGCTAATGAAAAGTGTTGTTGATCAGAATCTAAACCCGCAAAATAAGCACACTTAATACGCATGCCCAGACAAACGGTGAAGAAAGAGAGGAAGCAAATCATTTGACAGATTTATGTTAGGATTGGTGCCAAGATACGCAGCTTGGAAAAAAAAGGATAACTCTATCTTGACCTTTTGTGGGGTTTTTAAGTCACAAATGCCCCCTCTTCTTTTTAGAACAGATAGGATGAAGGTAACGACAATGCTTTGTGCCCTCCTTCCCCATCTGAGCCCACAGTTGTCCTCAAGGATACAGGGACAAACAGAACTGCACAGGGTGGGGTTGGGCAGTCAGCTGTCACTGGTTGTGAACACATGGGAGACCACACCCACTCACTTCATCAACCACAGGGATTTTAACAACCAACGCATATATTTACAGACACCTCATGAGAAGGACAAACTGTCCAAAAAAACCCTTTGTGGTAAACAAAACAGGGTGCAACTTGTTTTACATGTGTTTTATATTATTTATACTCTTAGTCTCTGGCTCTTATCCCTTCCCCTTCTTGGCCAGATCCTTCCCTCTACCCACTCACAGATGGGAGGTCCACCCCTCAGGGAAAAATGCGTCATTAACCCCCCACCTCCCCACCAAAGCAACTCAAACCCCTATTCTCTCTCTCTCTCTCCCTCTCTCCCTGAAGTGTCATACAAACTGCCCTCCCTTGCTGCACTCTACAAGCAGGACAGATCCGGCTATGCATCTCCCAGCCTCTCTGCTAATGAAGCGGCCAGTGAGCCATAAATAAGAGGCCCTGGTTAAAACGCACAGACAGATGACCTTTTAATTGACAGTTCAGGAGGGACACAGGGAAACAGTGCGTTTGCGTTAGAATGTTGCAAAAAGAGATTTGAAGGCAGAGCTGGAACAATGAGATCATTTCCAAGAAATCTCTTGGTGTACACACACATACACACACACACACACACACACTGACACACTTGTTTACAGCCCTGCCTAGTGTAACACACCTATGCTACTGTTAGGATAAAAGCACTGCTCAAGCACAGATTCTTTTAACCTTTGGAAGGCTCTTTAAAATATCTCAGTGATCTGACAAAAATGCCATGCAAAGAATTTGTAGTGATACATTTATTTTACTTTTTGGCTTTTAGAATAGCAGACCTAAGGGATAACTGAGGAAAATATGTCTCTTCATAAGCATTCTTGGGAGTTTGGGGGTTGAAATCTGTTTTGAATTTCCTGCCTTAGAGTTGGGGGTATGCACCAAGGGAGAGGAAGAGCAAGGGAATTCTGTGGGCCTCATCACGTATGAATCTCTACCATACAGTCACCTCTGATCTCACGATGCAACAGCGTCACCAGGGAGATGAAGGGGGTGTGGGAAATTTACAGTCCCATGTTTCAGGGTTCACAGAACACAGAGCAGCTAACACGCAGCAACATGGGAAGGAGACAATTTATTGCGTCATGTGACAAGCAGGCTTTCAGCTATGCAGTGTGTTTTTATCTGCTTTTGTATTACCGGACAACCAGGGGGATCTATGCAAAGTTATGGAACCAAGTCACATTACAGCCTGCTGGTTAAGTTTGATCCCCATATCCCAGGCCTTGCAAAAGTTACTCTTTCAGATGTTACATCCAATGTTAGTTTTAAAATTTATACTGGATCTGAAGAGTAAAAAAATAATCCAATGGACTTTGTTTCCAAGTTTGAAGATGTTTCGCGTCTTCAAACTTGGAAACAAAGTCCAGTGGATTGTTTTTAACTTTTTTGGGATGACTGTGACCTGGATGACTGAGAATTTTCACCATTATAGTGGATCTGAACTTCAATTTTTTGTGCGGTGACGGTGTAGGATGCAGAAGTTCGTCCTGTAACTGGAAGGCTGCCAGTTCAAACCCCAACATGTAATGTCTTTTGATTTAAAGTTATTTGTTCTGCAAAATAGCTATTGTGCCAAACTAGATTTAAGAATGATGATTTAAATTCATTACATACTGCAAATCTGTCTTTTAGGCTGACTAGATAGCATGAATCTGACATTAACATTTATATTTAACTCAATGGATATTTAAGGTTTAACTTGGGATGAAATACTTTGAAACAATCAAATAAAATTAAAATCAATCTGACGTTAACATCTCTACCCAAATCCGCTTTGAAAATTTGAAACCTTTAAACCTTGTGTGGGTCAAAATCTGCTTAATTATACATATTATCTTTCGATTTAAATTTTAATAAGAAGAAATCAGAAGAAATCCACTATAAGGAATTAAAACATTTTTACTTTGCTTATCTCAAAAGCGCAGCTTTTATGTAATTTTTTATCATTTTAGTGCTGTCATGAGAGATAAAAGTTTAGGTCCCATACAACAAACATTAAGGTAAACCTCATGCAAGGATCATGAGCACAAAGGGTCATTGAAAATAAAGAGGAATTCAACAGTAGCTGGAGGAACTTCAGTATAGCTCTTTTCTTCCCTTTGTGTTTTAATGCCAACAGCTTTTCTTTTAAGGTCAACCATGATGCTGTTTTATGACCCCATTTTGTTCAAAATAGCAATTGTTGCATGCTGGCCTTTTTAAAACCTACATGCACGTTGCTTCTTTTTGTTTTGTTGCTTTTTTGTCCAAGTCTTTAATAGTGCAGATGATAATAAAAAGTTACAAAACAGGACAATGTTGAGTGTTTTGAGATTTAGAAACAGTAAATGTCAAGCATTTAACACTATTAGAAACAGCATACTGTTTTTTTTTTTTTTTTCGAAGAAAACAGTCTTAAAATATCTTCATTCTGACATCAAGCACAAAATTTAAATAGGTCAGAGAATTTTAAAAACTCCGTGAGAGGTAGTACGAGATAAAAGCTCTACTGTTTTTCATCCCAATCTGTAACCTTTGCGACAGAGGAAACTTTAATTTGATTTATTTAACCATTGCATAAAAAATAAAACAAAATGCTCCCCATTGAATCAGCTTTTCAAACTTGATATGGAACCATGTTTGACAATTTCCACAGTTTATTCAAGGTTTATCTGCCCTCTACTTATGACTAAACCTACAGTTTATGGGTTCGCAAAGCAGTCGGTTTTGCGAACTGTTTCTTGGTCTTGTAGGGGCAGGTTAATAATAATAATAGAAATTAAACTTTATTGATCTCACACTGGAGAAATTCACATCTGCATTTAACGCATCTCGTTGGGGAGCAGTGTACTGCCATTGAGCGGCACCCGGGGAGCAGTGTGGGGTTAAGGGTCTTCCGCAGAGACCCCGATTGACAGTCCGTGGGAGTAGGGCTTGATCTCAGAACCTCTGGAACCCAAGCGCAATACCCTAACCACTAGACCGCAACCACCCCTAAGTTTATGGAAGATTTACACCCGATGATGCTAATTAATATAATAATGTTACAGCTAATAGAGGAATATAACCACTGCATCTGTTGAGGAATTGGCAAAACCTGATGATAATAACCTAAAATTAGTATTCCATTTTGTATTTTTATATTGTTTATTCCAAGTCTTAAATAGCCTTTCTCTACCTATCTCACTTTGTCTTTTAATTGTGGTGCTAGCCTTCTAGAAGAGTTTGACTAACCTGATTAGCTTTACTGCAAGCACAAATAGCTTTTAAGAGTTGATTGCCAGATAAGTAAATCTATTAGACGTTTTTGTCCATGTGTGATCACAACCCAGGGTTTAGCTCCTGTTGATCTGGTCCAGAATCTTTTTCAGACAAGCTGATGTTGATCCCAGCTGGTCTAGAAGAAGGGATGTTGATCCGAGCTTGTCTAGAATTGAACTGGAAATGGTTTGACAGTTTTCGTTCAGCGCCGACCAAAGTCATTTCATGCAATGGCTTGCGCGAAGACTGCACAAGCCCCAGGGTAAGAGAGATTAGGGAGAGAATAGGATGGATTCAAAAGGCACAGACATGACTTTTACTCATGCAGTAGGAATGTGATGAACAGGCACGATGATTATTGCTTTGGGCACACAACAGTGAGCATAGACAGAGACAGGGGCATCCACATAGACCTGAAATCAAACTACTGGCTTAAATGTCTAACCTGGATTACTGGTGAAGGGTCACAGATTTTTTTTTTTTTTGTGCAGGGGGGGCTCACAACTTGTAGTTAAATACAAAAGGCTGGTCTGTACCAATTCACAGCTGGCCCTCACATATGCTCCTGAATGTACACATAGTTAGATCTATAGGGAACAGGTGGATGTAGCAGAGGACAGATGAGCATAACAACTGCTTGGAGTTTAGACATTGGCAACACACAAGGACCATACTGACAAAACAGATGGTTTTTGATGTGAACATGTACCTTATATCAGATGTCAGGCTTCTAATTGCAGTCTCTAATACACTGCTATAGGAAAGTTGTTATGACCCTTGAACTTTTTAAGTTTTGTTACATTAAAGCCCCATACTTTAGTATACCATTTTAAGGCTTTACTTTAAGTAGCACATACTTGTTCATTAGAAGGAAAGTAAATGGTGTTTTTTGCAATTGTATTAAGCCCCTCCCTCTGGTCAATTTTAGACTCACCTTTGGTAGCAGTTACAGTTGTTAGTCTTGAGCTATGTCTCTACCAGCTTTGCAAATGAATAAAGAAACTGAACATTATGCAATGTTTTCTATACAAATGAGCTCAAACTCAATCAGACTGGATACAGAATATCTGTTAACGTCAATTTTCAAGTCTTGCCACAGGTTCCAAGTTCGATTTAGGTCAGAGCTTTAACTGGGTTAATAAAAAACATAAATATACTGTGGTCTAAACCAAAGGTTCCCAAACTTGTTAGCTTCTGATCCACAAAATGGTACCAGAGTCAACCCACGACCGCAACTATTAGTGGAGTTAACAAACAAAGAGTCCATAGTCCAAGTGAGGACACAACTCCAAATTTGGGATTGAACGATCTAAACTATTTCGTTGTAGCTGACTGGGTTTATGGTGTCGAATCACTTATAGCATGTTACAGGTTTTCCCCCAGGATTGTCCTGTTAGCTCCACCCATCCACTCAGACACACCCTTCTGTCCCTCTGAAGAAAGACTTCCCCACAGCATTATCCTGCACCCACCATGGACGGCAGACGGGATGATGTTATAATGGGAGGAATATATTGTCATCATAATTTTAGGATACAACAGCGTGTTGTTTGACAGCTCGGTTATTGGCAGTTTTAGCTTTCAGCTACAAATATACTTTATTATTTTAACAAAGTGGGTTAAAATATAAGATTTTAGTTTGGTTTTATCAGATAAATTTTATTCACATGCAGCACTAGATTTTTATCTTAGGGGTATATTGGCGTTTAGAGGGTTGAGAGCAAACTCTGTGTGTGTGTGTATATATATATATAAAAATATATATATATACATACAGAATTTTTCCCTTTAACTTTCAACATTTTATTAAATCACAATTTTGTTATGTGGGAAAACTAAACTTGTATAGGGTTTGGATGCTTATATTAGGCAGTGAACTTATTTTAAGCCTTAACCAGAGGTGTTATGTGTGGTGGAGCAGTGAAAGGTGCCGTTTAGTTATGAGAGGAGAGTCTTTGTTATGGCTGTGCTGTCTCTTCTAGTTCCAGATTCAAAGCTTTGTGCTTAACTGCTGTTTTTCTCCTCATACAGCAGAGTCCCGCCCCTCCTGTCTGTCTACTGGCTGGACTCAGCTGGGACCTCAAATCCTATTGGCTGCAGGGCACACCAGGGAGAGCTGGGGAGGTTCTCCTTTGTTTACATGCCAGCAGAGAAAACCCCAATAACAACTGTTACCTTGAGCTACCAGACGAGCCCGGCAGACACACGCACAGGGGCGCAAGTAGTGGGCACGTGCACACATACACCCAGACTGGGGAATAACAAAGAAGCCAAAAATCAAGACTCTTTGTTTGCTCCGGTTTGATGCCTCACAAGATACAAAGTACAGCACATC